>NW_019737086.1:202111-215501 GCF_002891405.2 Cryptotermes secundus
AGAATAAAGAGATCCAAAGATATTGAACCCGGAACCCCACATGTGAAAGCGGTTATTTCTTAGTTTAGGGTCCAATTACACCCTTCCGAAGACACTTTTATAACAGCTACCCTATTAGCAAAACAAAATTTACATCTTCGGCAAACTACAGACTTGCCTTTTCGTGATAGCCTCGACCCTTTCCGGTCACCCAAGCTGCAGGTAACTAAACAAGGCAGTTGTTCCTGTCCAAATGCGAAAAGCAAGTCATTACCAGCTAATGCATCGGTCTCCCCAATAAATCAGTCACTCTATTGTATTGGCTAAAGAGGAACATAGCGTCCTTTGAAGAGTTTTAAAAGATTTGGATTGTCAGAGGTGATTGTGGAGCAATTGGAGGAATGAAGATTGGCAGGGGAAACCTGCCCCAGCGCCACTTAGTCCACCACAAATCCCACTTGACAGACCCGGGATAGAACCGGGGCCGCCGCGGTGTAACCGCTTGAGCTATGGCGCGGCCTAGAAATAACTTGCTAAAGGATGAGAATGGTGAACTGCTTGCCGATTCCCACAACATTTTGAATAGGCAGAAGAACTACTTCTTTCAGCTATTGGGTGTACATAGGGTCAGTGATGCTAGGCAGAGAGAAATACACATACATACAGCTGATCCTTTGGTACCTGATCCTAGTCCTTTTATGGTTGAAATTGCTATTGCAAAGTTTAAAAGTTATAAATCGTCATGTAGTGATCAAATTCGGCAGAAATGATTAGAGCATGAGGTGAACCATTATGGGCTGAGACCCATGAACTCGGTAGTGATATTTGGAATAAGAAGGAATTGCCCGATCAGTGGAAGGAGCCTATTATTGTACCATTTTACAAGAAGAACCATAGACGTGATTATAAATTGTCGTGGTATATTACTGCTATCAACGTCATACAAAATTTTGTCTCAAGGTTAAGTCCATATATAGATGACATTTTTGGGAACATCACTGTGGGTTTCAACGTAACAGATCAACTACTGGTCTTTTTTTTTTGTCATTCATTAGATACTTGAGAAAAAATGGGAGTACAATGAGACAGTAAATCAACTATTCACAGCCTTCTAGAAAGCCTATGATTCAGTTAGGAGGGAAGTATTGTACGATATTCTTATAGAGTCTGGGGTACACATGAAACTGGTTGGGCTGATTAAAATGTGTTTAAAGGAAACGTATAGTAAAGTCCGTATAGGTAAACATTTGCCTGATAATTTTTCTATCCAGAATGGTCTAAGGCAAGGAGATGCTTTATTGCCACTCCTTTTCAACTTTGCTTTAGAATATGCCATTAGGAAGGTCCAGGAAAACCAGGTGAAACTAAAATTAAAAGGCACACATCCGGTGCTGGTCTATGCTGATGATGTGAATCTAATGGGAGATAACAGATTTTTTTTTCCCTTGGCACTACAGCCCCAGTGGGCCTAGGCCTACCTCCATGAACTTCTCCGTTCACTTCGGTTTTTCTAGATCTTACATATTCGGTAGGACTCCTTGGGCGGGTGATCAGCTCGTCGCAAGGCCTCTACCTGTAGACAAACAGAAAAACGCACACAAACTTCCATGCCCTGAGTGGGATTCGAACCCACGATCCCGGCTTCCGAGCGAACGAAGACAGTGCATGCCTTAGATCACTCGTCTACCGTGACCGCCATTTTTATTTGTTACTTAATCCCAAATATTGAACATTACCATATTTTTAAAAGGATTTGTTGTTTATTATGATTTTATCTTTCTAGTGACGAGAAATGGACGTATCCTTAGTTTCTGCCATCTTATATGTTCTGAAATTGTAATAGGTCCATTTGACGTCGCGGTTCCCTAGGGAACCTCGCGCGCTCTTACAAGTAAAATAAGCGGAGTGACTGACGTACCATTGAACTAGATCGTGACATTTTCTTTCAGCTGGTCGCACAGTTCAAATCGATATAATGCGAGGGCTGAAACCCTCCAGATGATATTGAACTAGAAGCATGAAATGCTGTACCCTCGTGACCTTGCCTGTTGAAGAAATTTTCTCGTCACGTGTTGGGTAGCAGGTCAGGTTTTGTACCGGTCCTTCACTTGTAGGTGGATTCCCATGTCTGTGTATCATCTTGTAGTAAGGAGATCGTTGTGCAGTTTTGTTCTTGTTAACTAACCATATGTTATTGTTAAACCAGCCGAGGACGACTTTTGAACCTTTGCTGTATCGCAGAAGATGAACCGTCTGCACAAGCATATGGCCCCGGAAAATGGATGAGATCTTTGAATCATAGATATATTATGTACAATTAGGCCCGTAGGTCAAGTCTAGTCATTCAGAAGATCCTGGTTGAATGCACTTTTTATTATCTTAATGGTTTTTACAGTACGACGAATTACAGGCTGCTTACCAGTGTAAAACAACGGTTGTGTTGCGTTGGGGCTAGATGGTGTGGCTACGACGTTCGACAGAGATTACTCACGTGATGACTTTCAGAAAACTGCCCCTCCACAAAGAAAGACAAGGCATGAAGACTACGCTGAGATGTGACATCGTGTAATTTGGTACATAAGTACCGACGTTCCTTCGAAACATTGGCGCATGTACACCAAACTACAGGGCGTCACATCCCCAAAAGGCCGCGAAAACCGTAATTGTCACAAAAGTAAAGAACCTCCGATGTCCGTGGCAGTGCGTTAATTACGGCCAACTCAACAGATAAGCCGTTCAAAGCAACCAGGTTACTGAACATGATATATCGCTTAGCTTTAGAGGCTTAGCGACCGCTTCTGTGGTCTAGTGTTCATAGTTCCTGAATACAGATCCAGAGGTCCGGGTTCGATTCCCGGCGCTACCAGATTTTATGAGTAGTGGGTCTGGAACCGGGTCCACTCAGCCTCATGAGGATAATTGAGGAGCTACTTGAATGGAAAGGTAGCGGCTCCGGTCTAGAAAACCGAAATTAAAGGCCGTGGGGATTCGTTGGGCCGACTACGCGGCAACCTCTATCCTCTAAAGTTGGTACTAACTTCGCCGACAAGCGTCGGTCGCTCGGTCGATATAGTTCGCTTGCGGACTAAAACCACAGAGTTTGTTTATGTTTTGTTTAGAGTGTTGGAAACGAATGGTGTGCACTTTCTTTTTAACTGCTTTGTTTTAAGGGCCCTCCACACGCTCAGGCGGCCTGAACAATCCAAGCCTGTGCAGGTAAACTGTTCAGGCCGCAAGAGATCGCTTGCCTGACCGGATTGTCTTCTGGTGTTGACAGAAATCGGCCTGCGCAGGCGTTCCTAAGCCGAGCGTGTGTACACTCATTCTGGTCATTCTTTCAGGCCCAGCGTGGAGAGCATCAAGAAAAGTGATTAGTTTTTAGAAGATTTTATCAAAATGTACAAAGCATATCCATGTTTGTGGCAAGCGAAATCGATGGAGTATAGTCATAAGAATAAAAAACTATTGGCTTACGAGAAATTAGCTCAGAAGTTAAAAGGAAATGCTCCTGCAGCTAACAAGGAAAGCGTAGTAAAATAATAAAGAAATGAGAAAGTTAAAGCTTCTCAACACTCAGCGTAGTCGGTACAGCGACTGGCTACGGGCTGGACAACCGAGGGGTCGGAGTTCGAGTCCCGGTAGGGACAAGAATTTTCTCCACGTCGTCCAGACCGGCCCTGGCGTCCAACCAACCTCCTATCCAGTGAGTACCGGGGACTGTTTCCCCGGGGATGAAGAAGTAGGGGGGGGGGGTTAAGGTGGTCACTCACCTCCAGCTAGTGCCGAGGTAAAGAAAATGTGGATCTATACATCCACTTCCCATACGCCTTCATGGCGTAGTGCTTAACTAGTTAAGCACAGGGACAACTTTACATTTTTATATTTACACTCAGGAGCAGGAAAAGATGAAGTATACAAGCCCCATTTATGGTACTACGATTTGTTGTTATTTTTAACCGATCAGGAAACTCCAAGAGATACAATGACAGTCATGGATGACAGCGATGGAATAGAATTAGAGGTATATTTATAATTCGTGGGAATTCATTCTTCCAGACATGATCTGAACGGCAACTAAATCTAGACTGAAGGTCGCGCCATAGCTCAAGCGGTTAGTCGTTGGCTTCCCACAGCGGCGGCCCGGGTTCGATCCCGGGTCTGGTCAAGTGGGATTTGTGGTGGACAAAGTGGCGCTGGGGCAGGTTTTCTCCGAGTACTTCGGTTTCCCCCTGCAAATCTTCATTCCACCAAATTCTCCATCATCATAATCACCCGGGGCAGGCTACAATAGGCCAATCAGTGGCCGCCGTGCCGAGTGGACCCAGTTGAACTCCACCCCCCACTATGCGAATTATAATAAAAATCTAGACTGAGAAAATCGTATATTTGACCTGTACATGTGGATGTTTCAGTTTACCTGCACAGGCCTGGACTGTTCAGGCCAGCTTGACAGGCCGCTTGAGCGTGTGTAGGGCGTCCGGCAGCATACCTTGTTCCTGTTGAGCTAGAAGTAGCGAACGGTGTTTGTTTTTGTCTGCTTGACAGCAAGCCTTCCAATGAGATAACACCCTTATCACCCCCGCGTAAGAAACATTGGCTGCACACAAAAGCAGAATAACTGGATCTGGATACGAGTTTCAGATCGGTCATGCTTACTCTTGCCACGGAAGTTCACCAGAGCACGTCGTGTTACGATATACTTGCATGTACATGAAGTCACTGGGGCCAGTTTCTTCCTGAAGATGGCATCATACCTATGGCATTGACGATGTATGTGTAAAATAAAAAGCTGCCAAGATACTATGTACTCCATGACAAAAAAACCAGTGATTTTAACAACCACACCTGCCATTGACTTTGCATGACGTCACCTCTCCAACATGCAGCTGATGATGACGTAAACACGGGGAACTTCGTTGAGTCCCCATGTTATTATCGTCCCTGTCCCGGCACAAAGGGAATAGCATTCAGCTAGACACGGAAGTCATGTCTGTTGCCTGAATTAAACGCACCGCGCGTGTGGCGGACAGACAGGGACTGTGCTTTGTGTTTATGTGTATTTAACGACGATGTATCAAAGAGGGACTGTCTCTTTGTTCTAGTGGTCAGAGATCCTGGGTTCGATTCCAGATTTTCTGAGAAGTGGGTCTGGAACGGAGTCCACTCAGCCTCGTGAGGATAACTGAGGAGCTATTTCAAGGAAGTAGCGGCTACGGTCTAGAAAATCGAAATTAATGGCCGTGGGGATTCGTTGCGCTGACCACGTGACACCCTTTGCCCGCTAAAGTTAACTTCGCCGACAGTCGGCAGTCGCTCGGTCGGTATAGTTCGTTTGCGGACTAAAGCCTCTGAGTTTTTTTTTGTGTCAAAGAGGGTGAGATTGGCAGAGGCATGTAACACGCGTGGAAGTAATAGGAAATGTATACAAATAGTTGATCGAAAAGGCTGAAGGGGGAAGACCTAGGCGTAGATACACAAAATTAATTTTTAATAAAAGGGGTGTGATTATGTGACTGCAGATAGAATCCAGTGATCATGGGACTAAAGAACCATCAGGTTCCACGGAAGGTGGAGAATTAATTCAGGAACTATCAGCTCCTCAAGAAACATTCCTCGGAATACTCCCGTCCAAACCTCGAAGACTAATTATCAAGCCCCTAGATTACCTTTCGTAGGAAAACACGAGGGCAGTGTGTGGGAAGAACGAAACTGTCATTCGGGACATGAAGACCGCAGCCAAGGGGTGAAGGGGGCTGGTGACCTGCAATGTCACGGGTCAGTGAATTCAGTATTCACAATAACAATAACGGCGTTGAACTTCGGCCGTATCGATCTACCAGGCATTGTTCCGTACGTGCAGCTGGAGAAGAAAAGCCGTGGTTATGCAGGCGACGCAACAGACTTGCTGGAAATTGGTTTAAAATCCCCTTTGTTTCTTCATATAGCCCAATTGTAAAGGTGATGATGAGAGGTACGTATATCCACAAAGGGAAGGAAATTAACTTCCTTTCCGAGCGCTTCTGCATCCGGGAGCAGATACCACTTGACGAAATTGCAGTTTCTGTCTTACGATGATATCTTATTCATGCTTGTCGTAATGTATCTTTGACGAAATGATGTTTCCAGCAGCGACAGTTGAAACTGCTATATAAGGCATTCAGCATGTACTTCTGTAAGTGTAGAATTTGCTGTAAACTGGTTTGTGTGTGACAGAAATTCGTTTGGTCTCTCTTTCCATGTTTCTTTTCGTTGACTCTGGGAATTGGCATAACTGCCCTTTCTTCTTCTTCTTCTATTCCTGTTGCGCCCACTTGGAGCATAGGACATCCGTGAAACACTTCGTTTCACTTCAGTTTCTTAATCTAAGACAGTCGGTAGGACTCGTTGAACGGAGATCAGCCCGTCGCAAGCCCATTAAAAAAAAAAAGCAAACTCCGTGGCTTTAGTCCTCAAGCGAATTATACCTACCGAGCGACCGCCGCTTGTCGGCGAAGTTAGTGCCAAATTTAGCGGACAGAGGGTATCGCGTGGTTACCGCAACGAATCTCCACGGCCGTTAATTTCGGTTTTCTAGACCGGAGCCGCAACTTTTCCATTCAAGTACCTCCTCAGATATCGCCACGAGGCTGAGTGGACCCCGTTCCAGACCCACTACTTCCCAGAAAATCTTGTAGCGCCGGTAATCGAACCCGGGACCTCTGGATTTGTAGCCACGAACTCTGACCACTAGAACACAGAGGCGGTCGCAAGGCCACTGCCTAACACAAACACAGAATAAACACAGACATCCATACCTTGAGTGGGATTCGATTCCACGATCCCAGTGTTCAAGCGGGCGAAGACATTTCATGCCTTAGACCGCGCGGCCACTGTGATCGGCAGTTGCCCTATAAACTCCCCATATTGACAGTAATTTAGTAATTCTTTATTATAGAAGAAGCTATTTTGAACACGGTTCTAATCCTCTGGGACCGCCTCTGTGGTCTAGTGGTCAGAGTTCCTGGCTACAGATCCAGAGGTCCGGGTTCCATTCCCGGCGCTATCAGATCTTCTGAGAAGTAGTAAGTCTGAAACGGGGTCCCCTCAGCCTCGTGAGGATAATTGAGGAGCTATTTCAAGGAAATAGCGACTCCGGTCTAGAGAACCGAAATTAACGGCCGTGGGGATTCGTTGCGCTGACCACGCGACACCATCTATCCGCTAAAGTTGGTACTAACTTCGCCGACAAGCGGCGGTCGGTATAATTCGCTTGCGGACTAAAACCATGGAGTTTGTTTTTCTAATCGTCTGGGGTCCGTAAAACTGGGGAAGAGTCCTAACTAGCCGAATCACCATTAGCTTGTAAAGAACTCGGACTCACGACTGTGACAGAAAATTTAGCGCTAAGTCAGAGGCGAAGCCGCAGCTAAAGGACGAGGTTATGATGACGTGTTCGCAGATCGGGTCTATCCTGTATCTCAGAGCCGATGACGTATGAATTATGAGGCATTGATAATGTTAATATTTGAAGGAGAAACAGACGCACATTAACAAGAATGGTATCAAGGTTACTCTATCACATGATACACATGATATGACGTGGAACTGAACCAAAGCTTCCACGAGGAGCCGGATTCTGGCACGGCCTTTGTCCATCACTTTTGCTTAGGAACTGGTTACTCCCAGTGCTTTTTCAGTCGGTGTGCCTGCCGGCAAACAATTAATGCGTACCGGTAAACTTGTCAAAATTGAAACGTGCTGGCGCATTCTGTATTTGGAGTGCGGAACTAAGACCCAACTTGAGGTTTCCAGTAGGCCTGTCTCTTCATGCCAGATCTCTCTTCAGTTTCATCCTTAAACTTTTGGTCTTCCATGGGTTTACAGCTAAATATTTTGGGGCCGAGTTTGCAGAACTACAGGAAAGTTCAGGACAAATGAAGTGCTTATTGATAAAGGCGTGAAGGTCGGCCGTCTCAAATGAGTAGATTCTTGCAAAAAGAGAAGTGTTACTGTACGAGATGCCAGGTGCAGAAGACGGCGACATTTTGTGTTTATTTCTTCATGTTTTATTTGACGACTCTAAACAGTAGCTCGACGGCCTCTGTTGTCTAGTGATCAGAGCTCCTTTCTACAGATTCAGAGGTCCCGGGTTCGATTCCCAGCGCTACCAAATTTTCTGAGAAGTAGTGGGTCTGGAACGGGGTCCACTCAGCCTCGTGAGGATAATGGAGGAGCCATTTCAAGGAAATAGCGGCTTCGGTCTAGAAACTTGAAATTAACGGCCATGGGGATTCGTTGCGCTGACCACGTGGCATCCTCTAACCGCTACAGTTGGCAATAACTTCGCCGACAATCGGCTGTCGCTCGGTCGCTATAGTTCGCTTCCGGACTAAAGCCTCGGAGTTTTTTTTTGTCAGTAGCTCAGACCATACTCTTGCTGCCTCAAGAGAGCATAAATGTGACGTTTAATTATCTCAGAAAGCATAAGAATACGTAAACAGTTATTGGTCGTAAAACGTGGATTTCATTTTTCTCTGCTGCTTTTGTTTGAAGCATTTTTCTCTCCGTTTTCGACGTGCACAGACAGTCTTTGTGTAAAATACCCCTTGTTGTTCTTTCATTTTAATCAAAATTGATACGTAACGCGCTCGTCACTGTTGTATCGCTTGAAACAAAATTGGAATGCATCAACAATATGACTCGTGTAAACACAACGCAGCAGGAGGATACAGCCAACACGACGAAAAACACGAATGTATGATGAGACTACATTTCGAACATTAGAAGCAAGCACAGCAGTCTCCACATACAGTTCTAAAGCACATGATGATGACCAATGACGGTCGAAATATGTAGTGTACAGTGTGATAAAAAAGGTCTTTGTAATTTTCTCTTCTTCACGTCGTCCAGACCGGCTCTGGGGCTCACCTAGTCTCCTACCAAAAGGGTACCGGGGCTCTTCCCAGGAGTAAAGCGGCCGGGGCGTGAAGGTTATCAGTCGCCTCCAGCTAGTGCCGAGGTAAAGAAAATGTGGATCTATACATCCACTCCCCATACGCCTTCATGGCGTAGTGCTTAATTAGTTAAGCACGGGGACAACTGTACCTTTACCTTAGAAAGACTCATTGTGTATATGTAGTAACTTTTATAAACAAGTTTTTAAAGGAGTGTTGCATGTAAAGGTGCGTTCACATTACTTGTGCTCGTGTGACTCGCTATGCTCGCGAGTAATGTGGACGATATGACAAGTCACGAGACAAGCAAATTTAAAATTTTTAATTTAAGAACTACAGCCAATAAATTAAAATACGACTACAGCCTATACACACTACGAGTAAATATACGGATCCTCACGCGCCGAAGCCTGGCGAGCAACTGAAGTAGTGTGGACGAAGATTTACGAGCACAAGTAAAAGCCAGACGAGTCTCCCGACGAGCACAAGCCTGGCGAGCACGAGCACGAGTAATGTGGACGCGCCTTAAGACGGAATATCAGAGATGTTTATATCAACAATTTCTAACAAAGCGCCCGAATCGCCATTTTAATAAGAATCTGTTAAGCGATTCTGAAGTCATCTGTTTTATTTGAGTATTGAGAGAGCTGTCAGTCGCTCAGGATGACCAGTCGACAGTGAATTGGAAAAAGAAAAATCTGGAAGGGACCGGATACGGCCTGATGTGGGGCGTTATCACGTAAGTTTCCTGGAGGAACTGAAAACAACTGAAAACCTCAGGCCGAATAACGGGTTTCTGCTCAGAGAGATTTATGAACCGTTATATGTCGACAGACAGGCATCGGTGGCGAACCTAATAGGCGCATTTTTGTAAAATTTTCGTTACAAATTCCAAAGAAAACCATGCCGAAACGCAAAAATAATTCATTTGTTGGACGGAAACATGTAAAATTTGTAAAATATTTTGTCTTATCATACCACTCAGAAGCCACAGACTGATCTGTAGATAGTGGAGTTTATTTGCGAAGGCAAAGTAAGGGATGGCCTGGTAGTAGTGCACAGAGCAGAATCCCAATGGAGGCACTGAGAGATTGCCACTGCATTTGGAATATGCGTACTGAACACAATGTAGGTCTACATACGAATGAATCAATACGCCTTTTCTCTCCTCCCGTAGCCTATTCCGCACTTACTGCGTACAAATATAGAGCATTCACAATACTGCGCAATAAGTATGTAAAAGTATACACCATTCATAATATGGCACAGTAAGTGCGCAAAAATGCCGGTCACGGTAGCCGAGCGGTCTAAGGCCCCCCATACACACACAGTTCGGCCTCCAGTTCGGCCTGCACAATTGAAGACTGAAAGGCAAAACTGACGTGTGTGGTGCGGCCGGCCGGCCAATCGTTTGGCCTGTTGGCCTTTGGAAAACCCGTCAGTCCGTCAGTTCTGCCTGCAGGACCGTAGCACGTGACGTGTGTGACTCAACATTATAGGCTGGAAGACCGTGATTGTGGCATGAAGCCTCCCGCTTTATCTGCGCGTGTATGGGGAGGAAAAGGAGGGGGTAAACTGTCACAGTTTTGCCTGTAAGGTTGATCGGAAGGCCAAACTGTGTGTGTATGGGGGGCCTAAGGCATGTATTGTCTTCGCTTGCTTCGAAACCGAGATCGTGGGTTCGAATCCCACTCAAGGCATGGATGTTTTAGTTTGTGTGCGTTTTTCTGTGTTTGTGTACAGGTAGAGGCCTTGCGACGAGCTGATCACCCGCCCAATGAGTCCTACCGAATGTGTAAGATCTAGAAAAACCGAAGTGAACGGAGAAGTTCATGGAGGTAGGCCTAGGCCCACTGGGGCTGTAGTGCCAAGGGAAAAAAAAAGTGCGCAAAAATATTTACCATAATATGTTGGTGCCGTAGGTAAAAGTAAAGTTGTCCCTGTGCTTAATTAATTAAGCACTACGCCATGAAGGCGTATGTGGCAGTGGATGTATAGATCCACATTTTCTTGACCTCGGTGCTAGTTGGAGGTGAGTGGTCAGCTTCACGCACCGGGGAAAGAGCTCCCGGTACCCATTAGATAGGAGGTTGGGTGGACCCCAGAGCCCATCTGGACGACTTGGAGAATAGAAAATTCTTGACCCTACCGGGACTCTGACCCCTCCGCCGTCCAGCCTGTGGCCAGTCGATATACCGACTGTAGTTAATAAAGCGACATAAGTAACCTCAGATCTCTCTCTCTCTCTCTCTCTAATTTTAATTCATTCCGGTGAACTCTTTACTTGCAATCTGCTTCGTGTGCTTGTTTCATGCTTGGCTTATTCTTCGACTGTGAAGACGGAGGCGACAAGTTTCTCCGAAACGTCGTGTTTATATCCCAGAAGATAGACGTCTTCATGTAAGCATTTTGTTAAATAAAATATCCGGGCGTATAAAATGAGAACATGAATCTTCCCTCCGGCTTCTTGGGGAAGGTAGGTAAGCCGTACGCAGAATGGGCCAACTGATGTTTGAAAATTCAATTTCCTGGCAGTTCACTGAACAGTGAACTGACAGGAAATAGTAATGAATCGTTTCTCCGCTGCAGAATGCCAGTATGCTTACTTAAGCATACTGGCATAACTTACAGCAAAGAAAGTGCTAACCGGATGTAACTTGAAGAGAGCAGTCTTCTGGGATTTGGCACCGTGTATATGTGGTGTTAACCGACGTTTCGGATGTAACTTGTTTTTATGTGCTTTGATGTTGAATTATGCACCGCCGTAATCCATAGCGTTGTTAATTATCATAGTTAACATCCGATCACAGTGGCCGCGCGGTCTAAGGCATCAACCGTCTTCGCCTACTCGAACATTGGGATCGTGGGTTCGAATCCAACTCGAGGCATGGATGGTCTGTGTCCCTTTATTACGTGTTTATGTTTTTCTGTGTGTAGGTAGCGGCCTTGCGACGGGCTGATCCCGCGTCCAAGGCGTTCTACCGACTGTATTTAGATTAAGAAACTGAAAAAAAAGCGACCAAGGTCCAAAAGGGCTGTAGAGCCATGGATATAAATAGGCATCTTACATAACAAACAGCACATACTAGATTTATATATGCAGTTAAAAGATTCTTGTAAAAAAAATTGTGTGGTAATTGTGTTCAGTAGACCTTAGAGGTGTTCAGGAGTAGGATCCATTGACCCTTAAGATAAAGCAGATAAGATAAATCTTTTTGCCAAAAATATAATAATAAATTTATATAGTGAATCTGTCATGAAAGTGGTACTTTTCTATGCCGATAGAAGTTAATGGGGAAAGTCTTACCTGTATAAGTGTGAGATTGGAGCTAACGTCTGTTTAAAAATGTCATAGGTTCTGTAAATGTTAAGGTGGCGAAGTAGACAGGCGTTGATGCCATTTACTTTGGGTGCACTGGTAGCAAGTACCAGTTCGCTCGCACACAGAATTTTAATTTACATCTCATTTCATCTGTCATGTGTGAAATAAATATGTAAAAAATCTCCGTAGCTTTTAGTCCGCACATGAACTATACCTACCGAATGACCGTTCGCTTGTCGGCGAAGTTAGTGCCAACTTTTGCGGATAGAGGGTATCACGTGGTCAGAGCAACGGATCCCCACGGCCGTTAATCTCGGTTTTCTAGACCGGAGCCGCTGTTTTTCCATTCAAGTAGCTCCACAATTATCCTCACGATTCCGAGTGGACCCCGTTCCAGACCCACTACTTCTCAGAAAATCTGGTAGCGCCGGGAATCGAACCCGGGTCCTCTGCTTCTGTAGCCAGGAACTCTGATCAATAGACCACAGAGGCGGTCAGAGGCAAGTCATGGTTTCTGATAAAGCAGTCAAAAGTGGCACACATAAATATAAGCCATCGAAAATAAAATTGTAAGGATTGAATCCACCCCGGATTACAAAGAGCTTCCACGTGCATGCTTTGCACTTTGGCTTTTAGGGTGCTGTTCATATTCCAAAAGGCTTTCATGTGTTGTGCCGCTGCTGTCGCTTTCACCGTAGAAGTTCGTGCATCCGCCATGTTCTTATTACTAATTGTAGGGAGTACGAGCCCTGGAGCCTCCAAGGACATACATTAAATTAAATTTCATCAAAATCCATGCAGCGATTTGCGAGTTAAAACATGTGGACGCATATAAGTACAGTAGAACTTGATTATAACGTCATCAAAGGGTGTTATATTTTAGCGTCCTGTTGCACTGATTTAAGTTCATGATTTGTTTATTCCGTCTTGCAGTGCATACACTTATCTATCTTCTTCTCTCACTTTCACTACATGTTTCGGCATAAGAATGCCATCTTCAGGTGCTACTCAATTCACGTCAAACTAGTACATTGTATGCCTTGTCTTCACTTTAAAATAACTAAAATATATGTCCATCATATATATTGACAAATGTCAATCGTAAAAATATTAAAACTGTTCAGGGTTCCCGATCGCTACGTCGTATCTTATTACG
>NW_019737086.1:215651-225734 GCF_002891405.2 Cryptotermes secundus
GTTCTTTTCGTGTAAAAGCTGTTAGCTGCAGTTCTTCTTTAATGAGTTAACGGAAGTGGAGGGGGCGGTTACTTTGACACACCTGGACCCCTACTTTCAACGTCCTTAATTTCCGGGGGTTACCTTAACCTCATTTCCCCCCCCCCCGGATGACAACCTTAATGTTTATATCTCCTTCACAGACACGCGCATGCCGGATCATTACGAATGTTAAACTGACTGAAGTCCTTGAAGTTACTGAGACAATCTGTCTGTTTAATCACCACTCCAGTGCTCTAACAGGCTGACAGAGACAACATTGGTAGTGACGAAACCGGCTGGGCATACTTTTATGTGGAGTGTTACTTCAAATTGTCTATAACCCTACTGTGTTATTATTTATTTAATTTGATATAGGCAGTATTAGTAGGTAATATGAACATGTACCAACTCGGGCGTCATAAGCAACTTCAGGCCAAAATACAATTTTTAATTTCAGAATTTATACCAACATACGCATAATATAACACGTTACTAAGGTGAAAATTTAAGCGGCCTCCATAGTCTAGAGGTAACGTTCCCATCTCATGACTCGTAGTACGCGGGTTCAAATACCCGGCGGAGGTCGTCGAATTTTTAAGGGCGGAAAAATTCAGGGAACAAGTCCTCCGGGAGGGACTTTAAGCCGTGGGTCCCGTGTCGTAGCTTTACGGCACGTAAAAGAACCTCATATCTCCAAAGGAGGTCACTGAGCCAAATTACGGACGTTTCCCGCCCAACAGCAGTCTCTAATACCTCTGGTAGATGGGGGAAGCATTATAGATACCTCTCAGCTAGTAGAGCCGGTCTCGCTGGCTGGGCGGGACTGATTGTAAGCACCAGTACCGGTAGGATATAGAGACTGGTAGAAATCATAGAGGGAAGCACAATGGACCAATACAGGTCTAAGTGAATGGGGAAACCCACCCTCTCCAATAACTAACTAAGGTGAAAATTTAAGGGCACCAACGCTGACAGTGAAAAACAAGAAGTTTGGAGAAGAACTGGTTGCCTACTTCCCTTTCACTACATAATAAATATTTGATATGTCACGGACCGCACAGAAAATACCGCGTCCAACAGTTTTTTCTATTGGTGCGTGTGTATTCCTTGCCGCGGGTACTTATTTACCGATCATTTACCGAACAACGATTCGGGGGTGGGGGGCGATATACAAAGAGCTAGGTCGTCGCATAAGCCTACTTTTTATTTTTCCGAAAGAGGAAAGTAGTCTGAAAAGAAGACCACCTCTGTGGTCTAGTAGTCAGAGGTTCCGGTTTCGGTTCCCGGCGCAACCAGTTTTTCTGCGAAGTAGTGGGTCTGGAACGGAGTCCACTCAGCCTCGTGAGGGTAACTGAGGAGCTATTTCAAGGAAATAGCGGCTCCGGTCTAGAAAACCGAAATTAACGGCCGTGGGGATTCGTTGCGCTGACCACGCGATACCCTCTATCCGCTAAAGTTGGGCCTGACTTCGCCGACAAGCGGCGGTCACTCGTTCGGTATAGTTTGCTTGCGGACTCAAGCCACGGAGTTTGTTTTGTTTTGTCTGAAAAGGATTCTGTAGGCATATTTATATAGAACTACATGAAACACGTAGAAACATATGTTAAATTGAGAAGGACGAACGCTTACACTGCAGCGAGACACAGTCTTCATGAATTGCTAACTGCTAGCCAGAAATACAAGCCCGAACTGCCGGCCTTTGAGACAGGAGCAATAGTTTGACTTGCTGTTCATCTCCGAGGGCACAGATTCAGGACTGTACGTAACTATCACTGGAGAAGAATGTTAAGTAGAAGGCCACCCTTCTGAGAAGTGTAGCTTCAAAACCGCCTGTAAATCATAAGTAACAAAAATGTTACTATGTGGCATTTGATTTTCTCACAGCGGTGGTTATGAAGAGCTCTACCTAACCTACCTACCTGCCTGCCTGCCTGCTTGCTCACCTACCTACCTATAATTTTTCTTTTATTGCTAGTGGTGTGGGACTATGTCCCTTGTACTGCGGCCACTTCTGGTCTGTTGTACCAGCCCCAGATGATGGGTGAGGGTGGTTGTGGAGCAGTTGGTGGAATGAAGATTGACAGGAGAAACCGAATGACTCGGAGAAAACCTGCCCCAGCGCCACTTTGTCCACCACAAATCCCACTTGACCAGATCCGGGATCGAACCCGGGTCGCTGCGGTGGGAAGCCAGCGACTAACCGCTTGAGCTATGGCGCGGCCCCATCTACCACCCTACCACTCGGTGCTACAACCCTGGGTGAGCCTTGGCCTCCTCTACAGCCAGTCTCCACAACCAGTGCAGGCTGCCCTAGGAATGGACCCACGCATGATGACCCGAGGCTGGTTGTTAGGTTCCTGAACAAAATTCTTTTTACAGGATGAAGTTATTAGCCACATGCCCAACCCCCAACCTGGAGGACCAGGGTATCTCTCTTAGTCTGGACTCTACCCTTTTACCTTTCCGGCATGGGTGACCCTACCGATAGTTAAACTACCACCGGCTCTCCAGGTCACAGAGTCACGCAAGCCGCGCCACCACGACAAGATGGAGATACTTTGGGGAGTATAAAGAGCACTATCCCCTGGGATATAACTCCGTGCCTTATTCTCCCATGCATTAACAATCCACCTAAAATTTATTCGTAGTCAACTGAAAGACCTAGAGCCACATGTTTCCCAACCCTGTTGTAAACCGTTATAGAGGTCACTAAACTGCAGTATAGTGTGCTAATATTGGCATACGTTATTCTTGTATATCAAAATCACATTAATTAGTAACTTTATGGAGCAGAGCCCTCGTGAAGAAGAAGGACAGGTAAAGTTGCACGGGCGCATAATAATCGATTCGCATCCAAATTTATATTGACCACGACCTGTTTCGCTACTAATTTTCCGTGAATTGTATGTCATGCATTACTATCTGCACCTTAAATGGAGATGAAAAATTTGACCCTTTTGTGTGTGTAAAGAAACGAGTTGCTTCCTCATAGCTTCCGGAACGTGGCACCCTAGTTCCGAGAAGGAACTGTCATGGTAGCTACTAATTTCCTTTCGTGACCAAGTTCGGTTTTGTATCTACGACAATCGACCCGGTCTTTGTTAAAACACGAAAGGAATACCGAGAATCCCCATTACATTAATAGTAGATGGTTCGTTAGGACCCACTGCTCACATATTTGACTTTCCCCTACCGGCGTGAGGGGTACAACGGACCAATGACCTAGTGCGGTACTTACACGCATCATTGTGTAAACGTATTGTCTGTCAGAATAGATATGCCAGGTGGGTTGTGGAGCGGGGAAAGGTGTGCAGGTCACTCACTATACGCTTGCTGTGTGTGAAAGGGGGGGGGGGCGACAGTCCCCGCTGACATCTCTGTTCCTACAGACAGTACTGTTTTTCAATTATTGAATGCCGCAGTGGGGTCAGAACCAACCAATGGATATACAGTGTAGCAAGCAGGGATGAGTTCCGTTTCAAATTGTGGGGACCGGTCGAGTAAATGACTACAGGTTACGATAATGGAATTGTGTGTTGGTTAGTAAACATACAGGGATGATTGGCACGACAGAGTTAAATGACAAATTAACTGCAAGTTTAACGTTTAAGCTTTATGGTGTCTATACATTATTAGTGTTGTGTTGTTTTGGTGTAGAAATAATATGTCCTTTCCCTATGCTGGAACTAGGAACTACCGTATTTACGCATGTATAGGCCGCACATTTTTTGCCAAAAATTCAAGAGGAAAACTGGGGTGCGGCTTATATTCGAAATCACACTTCATTAAAAAAATTATATTCATAATTAGTAATACAGGGTGTTCTACTCCTGAAATAATATTCCAAGAAAATTATTTTTTCTATAATTTCTGTCTGAAAATTGTGCTATGGGGCCTATACACGCACGCGGCCTATAAATGCGTAAATACGGTATATTTCTTTATCTCGCGATTCATCTACTTTCAGTAAATAATGCAGACAAAAGATCATCAAGTGGAATGTACAAATAAATATATCCATATATTTCAACTCATAAAATTATTGGTACATGCATTACATGGTGAGATTATTTTCTGCCTGAGCCGAAACACGTTTTTTTTTGTTATGCGCACTCACTGCTTCGCTTCACGCCATATTGAATCAGCAGTAGTGATTAGAGGAAATATGTATAAAAAAGGTAAAGTTGTCCCCGTGCTTAACCAAATAAGTACTATACAATGAAGGTGTATGGGGGAGTGGGTGTATAGATCCACATTTTCTTGGCCTCGGCACTAGTTGGAGGTGAGTGGTCAGCTTCACGGCCTGGCCGCTTTACTCCCGAGGAAACAGCATCCGGTACCCATTGGATAGGAGGTTGGGTGGACCCTAGAGCCGGTCTGGACGACGTGGAAAAGAGAAAATTCTTGACCGTACCGAGACTCGAATTCCGACCTCTTGGTCGGACTACGCTATCCCGGCTCACTAGAGTATCGGCTGCGTTTATGCATAACTTGTGTGAAGCGTAACTATGCTAGGAGGAGAGAGAATTTAGAAGAACGGTTCCTGGAATTCGATTTCTCCACACTATTTAGAATGCTGCAAGCAGAGTGAGGGCAACTGACTTGCTAGTAGACGGGAAACCAAACGTCATCGAATAGAAGCTGGACAGAATTGGAGCTCGGCTTCAGAATCGAAGTACAGGTATCTTAAGACATGGACTGCGGAAACTGCCACAGAGCTGGTGAAAGTACGGCTGGCTGTCACTTGTGCGTTCTTTGCAGCCACGTGGTCCAGTAGCCGTACTTCACTTTTGTAACAGGTTTCTTCAGTCCACGGCTGCGAACTTGATCCCAGGTTGACGTTTTCATTTTTCTAGACCAGTGTTTCTCAACCGCCGGGCCCTCGTATTATAAAGAAAACAAGAATTTACCGAGCCACGGTCTCACCGGTGTTCTAGACCACAGTTGGTTGTATTTGAATGGAGACATGAACACACAAAATAACACACGGACAGGGCCGGATTTAAGGGGAACTACCCGGACAATCGTCCCGGAGTCGCCGCGAAACAAATAGAACTCACAAATGTTATCGAGATATTTGCTTCTCTAAAATCACAACATGTTGTTTTTTATTTTTAGTTAGTACATATAGGAAATACCCTCTCGTTGGTGTCTCCACCTTATCGTGGTGAGGGGGTTTGAGTATGCCAAGGACCCTGAGAGCTATACCAGCGGTAGCGTAGCTACTGGCAGGGCCTCCGTTGCTGGACAGGTCAAAGGGTAGGCTTCAGACGAAGAGAGACACCAAAAACCAAAAACTGATGCCGGAAGCAGTGTCATCAGCAGCGACTTGAAGCACAGAGCAAATGATGCTCGAGATGGTTCAAGTTCGTATAGCAACAGGCGTGACCAGAGTGGTTTGAACGGCTGTTGTACTGCGATGTGGAAAGCAAATAGAAAAACTACTACGTTATCACTTTTCCTGGATAGTCTCTTTCCAAAAACAGAGATACCATGTATGCGAGATCCAGAAGACGAGGAAGAAGACGTAAGAAGATGCTGGATGTCCTTGGGGACAGAAGAGGATATTTTTATTTGAAGGAGAAAGCTCTAGATCGCATTAAGTGGAGGAACTGTTTTGGAAGAGAGTGTGGACCTGTCGTCTGACAGATTACTGTAGAATGAATGGGAAATAAGGGAAACAAGAATTAGCATAACCGACTCTTGTTACTTATAGGGTCCACCACATTTTGATTACCTCGGTACCCCTCATTCACTCATTTTATGGAACCTGAAGGTCCATTACCGTGTTCACAAGAGCCCTCCACTGGTCCCTATCCTGAGCCAGATCAATCCAATCCATAACATCCCATCCTATCTCTCTAAGATCCATTCTAATATTGTCCACTCACCTACGCCTTGGTCTTCTCAATGGTCTCTTTCCTTCCGGCTTTACCACAAATATCCTATATGCATCCCTCCTCTCCCCCAATCGTACTACATACCCTCCCCATCTCATCCTTGATTTGATCATTCTAATTATATTTGGAGAAGAATACAAGTTATGAAGCTCCTCATTATGCAGTTTTCTCCAACCTCCTGTCACTTCATCTCTCTTCGGTCGAATATTCTCTTGAGCACCGTGTTCCCGAACACCCCTCTCGGTACCCCTACTGCAGTAAATTCCACCCTGCGCACTGGAGCGAATGAACTCCACATGTTATACACCATGTTCCACGCCACGATGTAAACGCTGGTGGTTAGTGAGCCTGGGGTACGACGATAATAATATTAGGAAGAAACAGTAAACGCTGATTGACGTGTTAGGCTGACAACCGTTTTTCATGCAAAGACGAAGAGAAACTCTGCGGACATCTGATGCCGGGCTCTACAGTTGCGCATACCACCGAACCTTGAACAGTGTGTACGGTGGGAGGGTCCTAAAGCTCTCTCCCGACCTTCGTCTTGTGGAGATATTTAAAACATTAATTCCATCTAATCAAAATACATACGAAAGAAGAACTCGGGGAAAACATAGAGCTCGAAGTATTGTCAGTATTTGTTTAGAAGGTTTCGAGACTATACGAGTCGTTTGAACATTTTCAGTGTCGTCTGTAACCCAAGTACGGAAATACCCGAAGTTGCTGTGCTTTCACTGTGGCTGCAGCTGACCTAGCGGGAATCATGGTATCACGGTGTCCTCGCAGTGTTGTGGAGTAGCAGCCCGAAGTGTGTGCCAGCAGAACCGAGTTCGTTATGTTCTTTGAATTCATGTAATAATTGTATATAGGGATTACGTGTATGTTTTTCTGTTGTAAAACTGTTATAATGAATAGGAATGGTGGTAATAGTTCGTAAGGTTATAAGACGAAAATAACGTACTTTGGTAGAGGCCTTGCGACGAGCTGATCACCCGCCCAAGGAGTCCTACCGTATATGTAAGATCTAGAAAAACCTAAGTGAACAGAGAAGTTCAAGGAGGTAGGCCTAGGCCCACTGGGGATGTAGTGCCAAGGAAAAATAAAGTACTTTCCTGGAGGTTTTTGTGGAACAGAAAAATACCGGTTATGATGTTCAAATCAGTATTATATTTCGGTTAATAGGGATAACAACTAATTATACGTGTTTATCAATGAAACGTTCTCCGTCACTGACAGATGAGATGCAGTGGCACTTAAATTATTCACTATTTTAACAAATTTCATCCTTTTTCATAACAATATTGGTTTGACAGATTTGACCATTTACATAACAAGATGTCTGTTGAGGTCGGTGACTAGCTGATGGATTAACATAAGAGTCATTCTTGAACGGCTAGCAAAGGTAATTATACAATATATTTTCATTGTTGTGATTATTATCTTTCATTCATTCTAAAGAAAATAGCAAAACTGTGCCTGTTGCGTCACCCGTGTCTGTCCGCTTACAACAACAACAGATCCACCGAAGAGATTTTCACGAAGGCTTGATATTGGTAAAGTTTTGCTAAAATATGTCTCAACATTCCTTTTTTTTCGGCTCGAATAAGAATATTGGATACGTTATATGAACACCTTCTTGCGTTTGTGCACCCATCTCCAGTATCATCACCCTAAATATTTATTAGAGCGAAAAATATTTCAAACAAAAGTTGTAGAGTAAAGTGAAACACGTCTTATACCATATACCGTATTTACGCATGTATAGGCCGCACATTTTTTGCCAAAAATTCAAGAGGAAAACTGGGGTGCGGCTTATATTCGAAATATTGGAAATCACTCTTCATTTAAAAAAAATTATATTCACAATTAGTAGTACAGGGTGTTCTACTCCTGAAATAATATTCCAAGAAAATTATTTTTTCTATAATTTCTGTCTGAAAATTGTGCTGCGGCCTATACATGCGTAAATACGGTATATTATAAATTTTACGGGTTTTGAAGTAATTAAAGAAAGCTAAGGAATGCGGAAATGTTGTTATGCTCTATATTTCCTAACGTTTTATTTTCCCATCTTCTGTGCTCTATATTTCCTAACGTTTTATTTTCCCATATTCAGAATATGGGTGCTATAATCACGAAGAAAAAGCGACGGATTTAAATGTTTTCATCACCCTTGAATACGACGAAACGATTATGGAGTGCCGTTTGCCCGTCTGCACGTGCACCTGGCTAGTGCTCAAACGTGTGGACGGATTCTATTTATGTTTGTCCTTTAAGAGTTCATCCATCATAGGTTTCTGCCCGGTGAATATGGATTAATGCGCCGAAAGTAGGGTCCCTTCACAGGGGCCTCTATCTGCCTGCACAGTGAAGTTCTCGATAATTGTTGAAACGATATTAATGTAAGGAAGTAATTAAATGATAATTAATTTAAAATTGTTTCCATGTTTAAACATTTTCAGGGTTTTAAAATAAAAAAAATTATTATTATTTTGAAATTGTTGTCTTCCAACATTTCTGGCATGTTCCAAACATCACATTTGTGGAATATTTGAAGGTTTTTATATTTCAAGCAGCTACAGAATTAAAAAAAAATGTAATTTCTTGAACATATTTATTTACCTAATTGATTAACTTTCCAAAATTGTCCTTCTTGTAAGCTATCGCAATGGGATTTTTTTAAAAACACTCCAAGTCTTTGTGTTCTTAAAAATGTTCGTAGTTTCACAAAACTTCCATCTTCATATTGCCCTTCAATTTTCAGAATAAATTTGCAAATGTGAAATTTTCCATATCTTCCTAAACTTTGTTACTTTTCAGATGTGCCTGGTTTTGAAAAACTTTTGTAAAACAGAAGTATTCATATTTCTGAAAATATTCATAATAGTCAAACTTTCTATGCTTATAAATATCTTAAAATTCTCAGTTGTTGTTAAATCAGTCTTTAACAGCAATGTATATAATTATCAAAACTTTTAAACATTTTTGTAAATTTTCGAAGATTTTATTTTAGATTATATTTCCAGTCACCTTAACAAGTATACCAATGAAACAGTACTGACTTATTTGGCTTCTTTTATTTATACATTGATATAGTATGGACATCTTTTTTGTATGTAGAATTGAGAAGGGACATAACATGTTTGTTTATTAAGATCATCAGAATGTTACTAACTTCTTGCAGATAAGCAAAGTAATGAAAAAAATGTATTATTACAAAGTAGTACAAAGACACGTAGTACAGACAAGCAGCGGCACCCACACAAGAAGACTACATTAAATAACACCTGTACAGTGTGAAAACAAGAACTAGCCGCTCCAGCACTTAGACATAGGGCGTGTAACCCTAAGAATTTTAAATTTTAAATTTAAAATTTAGAGAAAATTTTAAAAGATCTTAAAAACATCATAACTAAAGATTTTTAAAGTGCTACTACAAGAATATCAAATTTGACGTGTGCAACATAATCTACATACCAGACATATATCAACGATGTAGATGTTGATAATACGAAGAATATGACATTGTGTTTTTAACTGTTAAATTTTAGACTGGGTTCAATGTGGCAGCAACGTTAAGAGTATACACCTGATGATGGCCGATAGAGGCCGAAACATGTAGTGTAGAAAGAACAAGATCAAAGACATATAATATATATTGTTTGCACTTGGGACGGAATTTGTGTCATTTATCGTGTAGAGTGCAACAGGATGCTTAAATATAATATTATTACAAAGTAGGGCAGAACATTGGCCAGTGTCACCTGACGGCCTCCATATAACTAGACTTTAACGTTCAGTTCAATATAATTGATCAGCTGAATCAGGCGAACCATATGATTAATAATTTAGGTAGAGGTTTTGAACTATTATGGACTGTGATCCTTCTGCATTATATACGTGGTGATATGGCAGGATGCAGATTTTTACAATATGATTTGCTGAAACTTTTCCATTTAATTAAGCACATTGTTCCTTCATAGCTGATACTGCTGGCCCATTTGTTCCTTTCACATTCGTTCTGTTCTCGAGAGACAGGTGTTTATTTACCAGAACCACAATTATTGACTTATTATCCATCATCCTGTTTTTTTTTTTTTTTTTAAAACAATTTTTTTTTTATTGTCCTTTGTTCCTTGTTTTCATCTAAAAGAACCCATTA
>NW_019737086.1:226670-261045 GCF_002891405.2 Cryptotermes secundus
CTCATGACTCAAGTTACGCGGGTTCAAACCCGGCGGAGGTCGTGGAATTTTTAAGGGCGGAAAAATTCAGGGAACAAGTCCTCCAGGAGGGACTTTAAGCCGTGGGTCCCGTATCGTAGATTTACAGCATGTAAAAGATCCTCATGTCTCTAGGAGACCTCTGAGCAAAATTAGGCAAAAAGTTTCCCACCCAAGTAGTTTCCAATGCCTCCGGTAGATGGGGAAGTTATCGGATACCAATGCCAGTAGAGGGCCGACCTCGCTGGCAGAAAGGGGAGAGTAATCGGGTACCACTGCCAGTAGAGGGCCGACCTCACTGGCAGAAAGGGGAGATAACGGGCACCAATATCGGTAGGGTATGGCGACGGTAGAAATTAAAGGGGGACGTACAATAGACTGTTAGTCGCGGTGCATGGGGAAACCCACCCCCTCGATTATGAATAACTGAACTGAACCCTTTCAGTCAACATACCAATGTAGTGAGTATTAATTCTGTGTTTGTACGTTGTTTGCACAAAGAACACGTGCTCAACATATAATGGGAAGTTGATGTCTGCCCATCTGCATGTAGCATATCCAGAATTGCTTGAAGGAATTCAGTTACTCATGCTGTGAATTAAATGTTTCCAAGTTAATTCACTTTTGGTGCTCAATTGCCGCTTGTAATCCCGTCTTTTAAGGACCTCTCTGAATAAGCATTTTTCGTGAAAGTGGCAGAGCTGACAAGAGAGGGACTGTTGTTGGGATGTTCCTTTATTAGCAGGCTTAGCAGTACCTGAAAGTGGTGATTGCAGCATTCGTGTCATCGCACTACGTTACAGAATCACCTGCTGCATCATAATAATTTTATTGTATATAGAGAAACACAAGTTCTTCCCCTTCTTAAAAGTGTTTTTTTTTATTTTGAGAATACCAGTTGATACTAGGATTTTTCTATCCGTTTTTGTATATGGCATGCTTAAATATTCATTGTAGTACAAATTTCATCTGTTTGATATAATGAGCGTGAATGAAACATAAATCCCAGATATTACTTTCAGTCCCCCTCGTTGGTGGCTCCACCTAATCGTGGTGAGGGGGTTTGAGTATGCCAAGGACCCTGAGAGCTATACCAGCGGTAGCGTAGCTACTGGCAGGGCCTCCCTTGCTGGACAGGTCAAAGGGTAGGCATCAGACGAAGAGAGACACCAAAAACTGATGCCGGAAGCAGCGTCATCAGCAGCGACTTGAAGCACAGAGTAAATAATGCTCGAGATGGTTCAAGTTCGTATAGCAACAGGCGTGACCAGAGTGGTTTGAACGCCTATTGTACTGCGATGTGGAAAGCAAATGGAAAAACTACCACATTATCACTTTTCCTGGATAGTCTCTTTCCAAAACCAGAGATACCATGTATGCGAGATGTTTCATTTGAAGGAGAAAGCTCTAGATCGCATCAAGTGGAGGAACTGTTTTGGAAGAGACTGTGGACCTGTCGTCTTGACAGATTACTGATGAATGAATGAATGAATGAATTACTTTCAGTAGCACTAAAATGTAATTAATTATGCATTACTGTGGGATTTCTTCTATGTGGACCCCTAATGTAGTTACTGTAGTTCTTAACTTTCCTCATAGATCATGAAAAGGCAGCAGTGAATGACTTGTCCCTGCTGCCTGTTGTTAATGGCAGTAAATCTGCTATTTCATCTTGCATAGTGCTTCTTGAAAGCAAAAACAAATGGAGTATGAAACACTGTCACTTTCATTTTTATTTTTCATTAAAAAATAACTAAATGTTAAATTTATTTCTCTTTTCCTTTATGAATCATTTTATGCATACATTAAGGATGTGAACTATGGATCTGATGGTGCAGGGGTAAGGCAGCTAATCCTCCTCAAGTGCAAAAGACAAGCTACATCTAACACTGATATTTTTTTCCTTCCCTCAACACTATCAAGGTCAAAACTTTTTGAACTCTGAACTCTAAGGTCAATATTGCTATCATGCTTCATGACCTTTGGCATCTGCATAGTGATAAAACACTTGATAACATGATACATGTTGGGTTCTCCACAGTGCCAGTGGTCCACAACTTCTGTATTACGTAGGCCGTACCGAAAGTCATAAGCAACTTTTCTTTGCATGCAACCTGGGAACAGCAGACGAAAGAGAGTACGGTGGTAGGTGGAACCAGCTGTTGTGTTAACCTTGAGTGTCTTGTGATGTCAATAGCTTGCATCACGTGACCAGTATCACTCCTAACAAAATGGCCGACAACAATATGTCGTTTCGCCAGCGTGCTGTCATCGAATTTCATGTGAAAGAGGAAATACCTGCTGCAGAAATTCACCAGAGACTTCAGTGTGCTTATGGAAGTGTGTGCATGGGTGCGAGCAGTGTTCAGAGATGGGTGAAACATTTTAAAGATGGGAACACCAGCATTGAAGATGAGCCTCGGAGCGGTTGTCTTCGAACAGCCTCAACTGAACGCAACAAGGAAAGAGTGGATGAGATCATTCAAGATGACAGGCGTGTGACTGTGGACACAGTAGCCCGCAAACTTGGAATAGGGCACAGCGCAGTACAGGAGATGATTGAAAACTTGGGCTATAGGAAAGTTTGTGCTCGTTGGGTTCCGCGGTTATTTACCGAAGACCACGAAGGTCAGCGAAAAGCCAACACCTTAAAACTGCTGCAGAGATGTCAGCATGAAGGCGATGATTTTTTGCTCTGTATTGTGACAGGTGACGAAAGTTGGTTTCACCATTTCGAGCCTGAAACGAAACAGCAGAGTATGGAATGGCACCATTTCCATTCTCCATTAAAAGAGAAGGCAAAGACAGTGCCACCAGCTGCGAAGGTGATGGGCACAGGCTTCTGAAATGCAGAGGGATTTATTCTGGCCGAATTCCTGGAACCTGGACAAACCATCAGTGCTGCTCGTTATGTCCAGATGCTGCACAAGCTCCGTCGTGCATTGCGCGATAAACATCCGAGACGAAACATCATCATCCTGCATGACAACGCTCGCCCCCACGCCCCTCGCCTCACATTGGAAGCAATTGCAAAGATGGGGTGGGAAGTTCTTCCACACCCCTCCTATAGCCCTGATCTGGCACCCTCCGACTACCATCTTTTCGGATTTGTGAAGGATCAGCTCGTGGACGTTTTGAGACAAGGGAGGTAATTTAGAAAGCAGTGCGTCAGTGTCTTTGGATGGCTGGAACGGAATTTTACAGAAGGAATATTCAAGCTCCCAGAACGCTGGGAGAAATGTGTACAAAGAAGTGGCGATTATGTGGAAAAATAAAGAAAGGTCTGTAGATTGAGGTTGTGTATTTGGTTTGTCAATAATAAATCATGTTCCTTTACAAAAAATTGTTGCTCATGACTTTCAGTACGACCCTCGTAGATAATTAGAGTTTTGTAAGTGGCCTGGTGTTCTCACTGGGAAATGGTTCTCAGTTATCTTGAGTTTTTTCAGACTGAGACAATACCTCGAATAGAAGTCTTTCCTTTATTTGTTTTCAGTATAACTAACCCCAAGGAGCATCCTGAACCCAATCAAGATACATTTTAATATACAGTAAACCCTTGTTATATTGGACAAAACCTGGCTATGTACAGTTGTGAAATTTTAGAGCTGGTGAGGAGCTAAGAAAGTTTTGTAGTTATAAAACTATTTCAGACAATATAGATCCCCAATATAAATACCTTAATATAATCATATTTTGTGTTTCTAAGTTTGTTCCATGCATTTACTATGTATCCTATGGTGTACGTCTATGAATGCCCCTTCACTTGCTAATAATGGACATCGGCGATGCGCCCCCTATTACTACGTTATAACCAGGTCTTACTGTATTTTCATTCATGCCAGTCTCATCCCCCTTAATTTTATGACTCTAATACTCCGAGATTTCAGTCCGCAAGCAAACCATACCGACCTAGCGACTGCCGCTTGTCGACGAAGTTTAGTGCCAACTTTAGCGGACGGAGGGTGTCGCGTGGTAAGCACAACGAATCCTCACGGCCGTTAATTTCTGTTTTCTAGACCGGAGTCGCTATTTCCTTGAAAGAGCCCCTCAGTTATCATCAGGAGGCTGAGTGGACCCCGTTCCAGACCCACTACTTCTCAGAAAAAAATCTGGTAACGCCGGGAATCGAACACGGATCTTTGGATCTGTAGCCAGGAACGCTGACCACTAGACCAATAATTCAACTCTATTCAATTCAATTCTTTATTATTTATGTGCCGAGTGAACAGCTGCAAGGTCAATTACAGACAGAGCACAGGGTAGATGCAAGTGATTACATTATGGACAAACACTACATAAAGTCAAAGACAAATTACAGGCAAGCACTGGAGGAAAACACAGTAATGCAGACAAGTAAAGAAACAAATAATAATAATAATAATAATAATAATAATAATAATAATAATAATAATAATTTCAATTAACATAAATCAATAATAGAGACAAGTGAACAAACAAATTATATAACAGAAATAATAATGATTTTATTAACATAAATCTAAGTGTTATTGAGAACTGAGAAATGAAACGTATAAATATTTAATTGAGAAATTAAAAGTATAGATAGTATATAATAATAATAATAATAATAATAATAATAAATAATCTGTGAAATTATAAAATTCCTGATAATGTAATTTTGTCAAAAGACTCCAGTCTCTGTTATTTTCTTATTATGTTATATAAACAAATCTAATTCTTCAGTATTGTGTCTGTTGTTGCAGGAGTCAAGATGAAGACATAGGGGCACCATGGGGCATGGTGTAGCCTATCCCTGACAGCAGCTCTGATAGTACAAGCAGCCATGATGGAGCCACATGCACAAACCATACATCAGCAGGACAATGATATGTACTATCCACCAGCACTGGCATACTTCTTTCATGCATTCCCACATCTCAATATTACCTGTCATCTTGTCAATGCGACCTTTGACCCTGACAGTAATATTTACCTTGAGGTAAGGTCTCACTAATGTAACTGGGCCTGATACAGTTGCATGTTGATAAAAATCTGACCTTTTCCTCTCAGCATACAAAAGTTCACTGTATTAATGCCTTTTTATGTAGATTAAAATATGGGTATCATTTATTGTCACATGTATGAGGGACTATGCCGGTCACGGTAGCCAAGCGGTCTAAGGCATGCGCTGTCTTCGCTTGCTCGGAAGCCGGGATCGTGGGTTCGAATCCCACTCAGGGCATGGATGTTTGTGTGCGTTTTTCTGTGTTTGTCTACAGGTAGAGGCCTTGCGATGAGCTGATCACCCGCCCAAGGAGTCCTACCATATGTGTAAGATCTTGAAAAACCGAAGTGAACGGAGAAGTTCATGGAGGTAGGCCTAGGCCCACTGGGGCTGTAGTGCCTAGGAAAAAAAATGAGGGACTATAGGCAGGGTTTGGATTGGTGAATGGATTTCCAACAGTTCCTCTATTGCTGTGTATGGATTCATTGCCATGAGAACATGTTTGTTTGTGAAGGCGTTACTCAGTAACAGCTGCATATATTTGCATGTTATGAAACTGTTGCCTAGCAGTGGACGCTGTTTAATTGTTTTGTGATTATTACGTAGCATTGTCTCTCTACATGCTACAGTATATTGAAATAAGGACAAATGACAAGTTTTAAAACGTTTCATTTGTGTTAATTTCAGACACATTGGTGCAAGTTTCAGTTGTGGTAGTGTATTTTGTCACTGAGTGTCCCTACCACTGATAAGAATTTGCCCTCTCTTTCCGGTAGTCAGCTGTTGCATCAGCAGTATTAGTACTTTCCCTCACTGGCTACAAATTAAAGTAGCCAATTACATGCTGTTAAAACCCAGACATGTTTCAATCTTACAAGACCCTCCTCAGGGGCTGTACCACATTAAAGGCTATAGGATATCTGAGTCATAAATTTCTTACAGAAAGTTAAAATTAATATAATGTTAAAATTCAGTGGTGTATGCAGTAGTTAGTGTAATTTCATTGACTATGTTGTGTCTGCTATGTTATGTTCCATGTCTCATACTCATTTCTTGGTGATAATGTGGAGCTCTGCAGTTTTGTCATGATTCATGGTAGGTGAAGTACTGAACTTCGCATAGTGGGGGGTGGAGTCCAACTGGGTCCATTTGGCATGTCGGCCACTTATTGGCCTATTGTACCTGCCCTGGGTGATTATGATGATGGAGAATTTGGTGGAATGAAGATTGGCAGGGGAAACCAAAGTACTCGGAGAAAACCTGCCCCAGCACCAATTTGTCCACCACAAATCCCACTTTACCGGACCCGGGCTCGAACCTGGGCCACCGTAGTGGGAAGCCAGCGACTAACCGCTTGAGCTATGGCACGGCCTATTATTATTAGAGGGGGTGGGTTTCCCCATGCACTTAGACCAGTTATTGGTCCATTGTGTGGCCCCCTTTAATTTCTACTGTCGCCATACCCTACCGGTATTGGTGCATGCTATCAGCCCCGTTCAGCCAACGAGGTCGGCCCTCGGTACCTGATATTTCCCCCATCTACCAGAGGCATTGGAAACTACTTGGGCGGGAAACTTGTTGCCTAATTTTGCTTAGAGGTCTCCTAGAGACATGAGGATCTTTTACGTGCCATAAATCTACGACACAGGACCCACGGCTTAAAGTCCCTCCCGGAGGACTTGTTCCCTGAATTTTTCCACCCTTAAAAATTCCACGACCTCCGCCATGTTTGAACCTGCGTACCTTGCGTCGCGAGGTGGGAACGTTACCCCTAGACTACGGAGGCCGCTTATGGCGCGGCCTAAGTACTGAACTTACCAGCTTCAAGCACACAAGCAGAGTCTCTAACCTCTAATCTTATGAGAGGTGACATTGTAAAGAAAAACTGGCGAAGTCCCTGATAAACTATATCTGCAACCTTCCTTTCCAGTTTTGTTTAAACAAGAGTTCTAGAACCTTCGTGAAATGAAGTTGGGTTGATTGCAGACTTCTCTCATCCTGTTAAATCAGATAATGGCCAAATCTCACCCACCCACTCTCTTACTCACTGTCTCACTTGCTCACTCTGGTAGAAGCAGGATGTCATGTGACATTCACACACACAGAAGACACCAATCACAGACTACTCTGCCTTATACAGGATGCTCTTTATATGTTATAAGTATATTATATCTTATTTTTCATGTTAAGTGTCTTAGTCACATTTTTCTTATAACGATTTATCTTCACAGCTGTTTTAGACAACCATATGCAGTTTAATATATAAATCAGTATTTGGTATTTAATGTGGGTCACCCAATTTTATTTTCCATCCCAACCTTTTTATTCACTTTTATTAATAATTTAAAATAGGAGTAATAAGGTTATGGAAATAAAGGTAGAGTTAACAAAAACTAGAACATGGAAGGAGAAGTATTTATGAAGAGAGTGAAAGGGAGAGCGTGGAGTTATGAGACAGCAAAGGAAGGAAGCAGGGACATGTATGATAATAGCATTCAGAGTAGTTAGTCCTCCAGGTGAAGGCTCAACATATGTGTGAATTGTGGTCATAATTGTGTCATGGCCAGGCAGTGGGGAGCCAGCAGCTGTACATTATCTAACCACTTGAGGCAGGTTCTGTCAGGGTGTGAACTATTCATCACCCAGCAAGATCTGATTCTTATGACATAGAGAACAAGGAAGAGAAAGATTTTCCAAAGTCCAACAGAACACTCATATGCTGTATATACTTATATTAAAAAAAAAGAAGTAGATTCAATATAATAAGATGTTAATAATTTAGGAAGAGCTTACCAAATGTAATGTGTAGTGGATGAGCACTCCTGTGTATTCAGGAAGACTGGCTGTCCTCATTGAATTTTCTTAGTTCCTCTCGCTTACAGCGGAGAATAAGGTGAGAATCCAAAATGAGCCAAAGTGCCCTCACTCCACATCATTCTCGTATTATCATTCGCAATTTTGTCATTTCTCGTTCAGCGCCATATTACCAGAGAATGGGATCAAAACAAGAACTGATTTCTTGCATAGATGCTGTAGGGGCTTAATAGAGTCCAAGAAAATTAGGAGGGATAGAAAGTGAATGGGATACACTTGTTTTTTATATTGCTAGTGGGGTGGGACTAAGTCCCTTGTACTGCAGCCACTTCTGGCCTATTGTACCAGCCCCAGATGATAGGTGAGGGTGATTGTGGAGCAATTGGTGGAATGAAGATTGGCAGGGGAAACCGAAGTACTTGGAGAAAACCTGCCCCAGTGCCACTTTGTCCACCACAAATCCCACTTGACCAGACCCGGGATCAAACCTGGGCTGCCACGGTGGGAAGCCTGCGACTAACTGCTTGAGCTATGGCGTGGCCCTTGGGATACACTTGCTTCTGGTCTATGCTGATACTACAGGCTATTAGAGAGGTTTAGATATTTGGAAATGGTGATGACAAATTGAAACTACAATCAGAAAGAATTAAAAGCATATTAAAGTTGGGGAAGATGTACCACTATTTAGTTCAGACTAGTGTGTCTTCCTGCCTTCTGTCAAAAAATTAAAATATACAGAATCATAATTTTACATACTGTTTTGTATGAGTGTGAAATTTCATTCATAAGAAATGATGTGCTTGAACTATCAGAATATAACCAGCATGAACTTCATTAACTTGAGTATTTCATAAATTTTAATCATTCACGTATCACAAACATGAAATATCTGACATTACAAGTTGATAATGGGTTATCAGTGTCAAAGTAGTGTTAGATATATCACAAACTGAAAGCAGTTGGGTGAAAACTTTATTACTACTTGTACCTGTCCTAAAACACATTTCATTGACTCTGTGTACAGTCGCTGGGAATCCTAGGGTCGCTGCCAGCAGCATGGCTCATCCTTACATTACTTGTGTTGCTCATCTACCTGCTGACAAGGTGCTGTGACCGCAAGCCCCGTCCCAAACACAGCATTGTAGTTCTCAAATGGACCCTTGCCATTTTCACTCTTCTGTGCTGGTGGGTATATATTTGAACTCTTGTAATAGTTCCAAAGACAGTGTGAATTTAGAAGCATAATAGTGCATCAAAATGGGCTGTGAAACACACACATGTATCTGTTGTTAATTTTATGGTTGTGAAGGATCAGACCTTATAGTTCAAGAATGAAATGTTTAGACTGATCTGAGGAAGGAAGGAAGTTTCTTAATTTTTTTTTTACAGAGTTTCATGTTCATATCTATTCATTACCAGAGCTTTGCTTATGGATGCCTATATAGTGAAATGCTACATTTGGAGCATAGCTCTGTATGGGGCTGAAACATGGACACTTAGGGCAGTAGATGAGAAACATCTGGAAAGTTTCGAAATGTGGTGTTGGAGAAGGATGGAGGAGATCAGTTGGACCGATTATGTGAGAAATGAAGAAGTGTTAATTAGAGTCAGTGAGCAGAGGAATATCCTACATGAAATAAGAAAACGGAAGGCTAATTGGATTGGTCATGTTTTACGCAGAAACTGCCTTCTAAAAGAAGCTATCGAAGGAAAGATAGATGGGCGGATAGAAGTGACAAGAAGACGTAAGAAGATGCTGGATGACCTTGGGGACAGAAGAGGATACTGTCATTTGAAGGAGAAAACTTGAGATTGCATTAAGTAGAGGAATCGTTTTGGAAGACTGTGGACCTGTCGTCTTGACAGATTACTGATGATGATGATGATGATGATGATGATGATGATGATGAATACTAATTGAACAGTTCCTGTGAATTAGATTCTGAATAACATGCCAGTGAAAAAGTTGTCCTTGCAGTTAACGGTTAAGCACTATGGATTGAAGACATATGAGGGAGTGGATGTATAGATCCACGTATTCTTGACCTCAGCACTAGTTGGAGTTAAGTGGTCAGCTTCAGGTCCCAACTTCTCTTACATTCGATAAAAGAGCCCCTGGTACCCATTGGGTAGGATGTTTGGTGGACCCCAGAACCAGTCTGGATGACATGTAGAGGAGAAAAATGTTATCCTGACCGGGACTCAGACTCTCACCCCTGTACCAACGAGCCTCTAGGCAGTCACTATACTGACAGTGATTTCCCAGCTGGAGTAACATGAACATGCCATTGGTAGTTTTAATTTCCCTGGGTACAAATGAAGATTACAGAATGTGCATGGGGAAAAGTGTAAAATATATAGTGTTGATATAATAGTGAAATTTGTAAAGTGTCTGTCAGTATTTATTTTGTGTCTTATGGCCATATTACAAACTGTAATGGTTCGTTAAGTTTTACTAAAACGTATCTCTGGCATTTACAGGTTGATGAGATAGTGATCGTTATGGTGCTCTGTTGCCAGCTGAAGTGTTTTTGACAAAGTCTATTTTATAGGCAACTTGTGCTGAAAACGTTTCCTCTAGATAGCAGTACTGCTTAATGTATATTGTTATTCTGTCAAGTTCAGTATCTTAGCAAAAATGTCACTGTCTTTCAAGTTGTTGAGATTAGGCTGTATGCTAATTTATGATACAGGTTCAAATTCTTTTGAAATTGCTGGCCAGTTGGCGCTGCTACTTTATACTTGTGGTTTAAAGCATTGTGTCCTCTTATTGCTAAATGTACTAGTTTGTTCTGTGCAAATAAGTGCAGGAATAACTTTGGTGATGAAGGAAAGGATTTAAAATATTGTACATTGTAACAGAACATAATGTTTCAGCTTCTGTGTTTTGCTGACAAAGATTGACTATTGCTGGTGATTACTGTGTAATTTTCACTCAGAGGTGCTGTCATTGCCAACTGAAGTTACATGCAGGACTACGTTTCCTGTATTTTGAACCAGATGAGATCATGCAAGATTTGTGGTGGACAAAGTATCAGTGGGGCAGGCTTTCTCCTGTTTCTCTTGAATGCTTCAGTTTCTAATTCCACCAGCTTTTTCCATATTTGTTAATCAAGCCATCATCAGGGCTATAGAAGCTTGAAACTGACAGGGTCATTAAATAACAAACATACATACTAACTGTATTTTGAAAGTAGTAGTTGGAATCTTTGTTTCAAAATGTAGTTTATTTCATGTGCAGATCAGTTAAGTTCAGATACCCACAATGTGGCCTAATGGGAATTCTCTGAATAAAATGAATTAATGGGCTTTATTGATTGATGATAAATTAAACTTTATTAGATACCTCATATAGATGAAAAGGAACTAGTTTTCTCTAGTTACAAGAATCTTAATAATCCACCATTTGAAGTGATTTCATATTTTCAGGCATGTACAACACCCCCCCTCCAAAAAAAAAAAAAAGAACAAGGAGACTGCACCACATTACTTACCACAGTTTAGGCTGTAATTTGAAGATGGGAGATTTTTCAGATCTGCAGTAGCAGCAGTGGCTGAGTACATGATCTTGCCACTGTGTAGAAGGAGATATACAAATGAGATCATTATTGTCAGCTTCATTTCACATACAGAACATAATTTAATACATTATACTTAATTAAAGCGCTAAGTGTGAGTTTAAGAATGATGTGTAATATGAGAAGGGAATGGTTTCTATGGCACAGTTTATTTTAAGAAAATGTGATTGAAGGGCAAGGTACAGTAGGTAAGAATATGAATGTTGTTTCAGTGCGGCTATTGGTGTTGGGCTCTATGGAAATGATGATGTACACAATGGTCTTGTTCAGTTTGTGTTGGCAACACAGAGCATGGATGACATCATCACTGCAGTGAAAAATCAGGTGAGAAGTTGTCATGGCTTGTCCTATGCTTAGGTTCTTGTATTGTGAAGAAAATTGGGATTTTATGTGAGAAGGAGCTATGAACTGGAATGAAACAAAAGTTTGCTTCTTCTAGATGCCACACAATTACATAACTTCATATAATGTGTGTGCCTTTCATCCACAAGTGAGTAGCATTTTGGTACCTTTGTTTGAATATAAGGGCTCATTCAGAACTCTTTCAATCCATCTGATCCATAATTTTGAATGTAGTTTTTTTTTTTGCATATCTTTCAGTCCAATATGATAAAACAACCACTTCTGCCATCTAGAATCACTTGCAAGAACTTAAAACAAGAACAGCCTAAATGAATGAATAAAGGTAAAGTTGTCTCTGTGCTTAACTAATTAAGCACTACTCCAAGAAGACATGTGGGGAGTGGAAGTATAGATTCATGTATTCTTGACCTCGGCACTAGTTGGAGGTGAGTGGTCAGCTTCATGCCATGGCCGCTTTACCCCTGGGAAAGGGTCGCCAGTACTGATTGTACAGAAATGTGGGTGTATATATTGAATGCAGTGTGTAGAAGTGGGAACATGCTTGTGGAATCTTGGAAATGACAAACACAGAAAAATCTCAAGTAAAGAGTTAAATTGTGGAGCAGAAATGATATGTTACTATAATTTTAAATCTTATGGTTAAATAATATATACATATTCTTCACTTGGAATATTGTGACATAAATAATACATGCATTTTCAATTAATGTTGCCTGTTTTTACTTTGTGCAATTCTAGTTTTAATCCTGACTGATCCCTGACAGTTCATTTATAAAAAGGACAATGTGAAGGAAGTAAAAGCATTTGTGGAGAAATGTTATATAGTACAGTCTGTCAATGTGTGATTGAACAGAACTGGTTACCAAATTTTGTGTTGGTACAGGTATCATCAGAGCTAGATGGCATACTCCATCTTACTTCTGGTAGTATTCTTTTTTTTATTGCTAGTGGGGTGGGTCTAAGTCCCTTGTACTGCAGCCACTTCTGGCCTATTGTACCAGCCCCAGATGATAGGTGAGGGTGATGGTGGAGCAGTTGGTGGAATGAAGATTGGCAAGGGAAACCGAAGTACTCTGAGAAAACCTGTCCCAAAGCCACTTTGTTCACCACAAATCCCACTTGACCAATCCCGGGCTGCCATGGAGGGAAGCCAGCAACTAACTCTTTGAGCTATGGCGTGGCCTACTTCTGATAGCAACTGGCACTTAAAACTTTTTTTTTCANAAAACATAATTTATAATTGCACATCCACTTTCTGTACTTGCAAACCCAAATTTTTATCAGCAGTTCCATCGAGCTTAATGCTACTCTACTCCAGTCCAAACCAGAATGACACCCAAATTCATTATAAACATACAAGTAAAAACTGACTTAAAACTTTTTTTTTCAGCTTCTCTAAGCCGCTCTTTGCATGGCATTCTAAGAGAGACCATGATGATATAATCATCTCACATGTCAGGATAATATTGAAATAAATATTAAAGAAATAGAACGTGAGAAGGTAGATTGGAATTACCTGGCACCGGATCGGGACCAGTGGCAGGTTTGAATGGACCTTCGGGTTTTGTAAAGGGTGAGAAATTTGACTAGCTGAGTAACTATTAGCTTCTGAGGAAAGACTTTGTTCCATGGAATGAGGAGGTTATTAATCTTCTTGTCCTTTTTCTGTACCTATATCCTTAGTACTTTCTTGTTGTTGAATAACCAAAAGAAACTGATATTTGGACAGAAGGTAAGATAGCTGTGGATCTACTGGCTGTTCTATTTGCTTCCCTTCCACCCATGACCACTACCAACATTGTCCCAGTGAAGGACAGTAACACAATCAAGGACAAGAGAGACAACTGTAATAAGATATGTTGGGTATGCAGTAAAGAGGAGAGGAAGAAATATCCTTAACAGACATGCTCGTGTGGTTAGAAATGTAAATATATTATGTTGTATGTAAGTTTTGAGGTTTTCACGGCGATGACAATGAAGAAATTTGTCTTCTGGGTTTAGGCACCGTGTATTCTTCGTTTTGGCCTACGTTTCGGAGGAACATAGCGCCTCCATCTTCAGAGCAGTTGAATAGCTGCGGAGAGAAAACAACTTTCTTCATATTATGTTGTAGTTTATACTTATTCAGCAACTAAGACAACAGGGCTGTGGTCAAGGAAGAAATTCATGTGAAATGCAATGAGTAATATGTAGTAAATAAAATGTTTAGGCAGAACCAGGGAAGAATGATCAGTTAATTCAGCCCAGAAAACACTCCAGATTTGAGCACAACAGATTCTTGGGTTATCAGCCATGTCAATTGGTTAACAATTTCTGATGTTCCAGGAGCCATCTCTGTCCCTGTCATCAACCCTCATGATGGGGGCAGAGGTAGTCCCTGAAATGTTGGTAATTTTTAACCAACTGACATGGCTGGCAATCTGAGAAGATTTTATAAACTTTAGCTACTGTGAGAGCTTTCTATCTTACACTACAGAGATATCCAGAGTAGACTAAGGAGACATTAGCGAAACATAATTTATAATTGCACATCCACTTTCTCTACTTAACAAACCCAAATTTTTATCAGCAGTTCTATCAAGCTTAATGCTACTCTACTCCAGTCCAAACCAGAATGACACCCTAATTCATTATAAACATACAAGTAAAAACTGACTTAAAACTTTTTTGTTGGGGAAGTGAGGGTAAGCAGCAGGCTGAATGGAACCCTCATGTGCCAGTAGGCCCAATAAAAATCTAAACACTGAGCCTTTGCATGCCTCAGAACAAAACTAGTCTTTGTGATATATTGACATGAAGCATGTATATCTGTCCACTACTCTTGACCAACTTGCATAGTGCTTTGTGTGATACATACATACATACATATACATTTGGGTTTCTTTAAAATATTCATAAATGTGCCACCGGCACTGAATATAAAACATGTCAACAAGCAGACAAAACATTGGACACTTATACATTCACAAATAAAATCAATAGCATATATAATCCATACTTGTCAAAAACACATACAATAGTTAAAAGGCAATACAAATTGCAGCAAGTATATATAAGCACAGCCAAGGACATAGTGTTTAGTGAAGTGTGCACTGTCAGACACATCTTTTCCTTAGCTGTAGGTCTTGACAGAAAAGCAAGAATTCCTCAACAGTATAAGAAGGGTTTTGAAGCAATACATCCTTTAGTTTCCCAATAAACTGTTTTTTATTATGTACTAACTCAATTAAAAAATCAGGCAAACTATTAAAAAGTTTTACACTCATACAGTAGACCCCTTTTTGCCTCTTTGTTAGATCATTATGTATACATTATTATTTCTTTTAAGATCAGCAATCCAGTCTTGGGGTCTATGCGAACTTCTGAGAAGTGAGCAGCCGTTTCATGTAGTCTTGCTATAACATGTGACTTAGCTTATTTACAGACTTAGAAGCCACTGGAACCTTAATTTGAGTTGTACATATTGCAGACTGGAACCATTGAGGCAACACTCACACAGAAGGTGGATCCTCTGCTAACGGAACTGGGAGATGTATTTGGGGATCCAGTAGCTAACCAGACAGCCCGGAAAATGGTATTTGCCGCTTTGAGCAACGTAACAGGAAACACAAGAATTGCTTTACTCAGTGTTCAGGACATCAGCGGGCAGCTCAAAGGTGTCAGTCTGCGTGACATTGTTTCTATTGTACAGACTGCGGAGGGTATCAGGTGTGCATTCCTGGCTCCTTAACTCATTTTTTTATGAGGTATGATATGATACAGGACTATCAGTCTCGAAATAGATTTTGGGCCTGAGTATCAGACTGCACTATCAGAGTCAGAGGAAAATAATGGTCAAAAATAATTTCATAAATAAAGAGAAAATTTTGTTGAATTTTATATTCTCGTGGCACTGACTGTGAAGACTACCTTAATCTTGGATGTAGTGCTGTCAGTTTGGTACAAATTACTGAAATTGTGGAGTAAGATAGTACCTCCATCTTGAGGGTTGAAGAGTAACCCAAACACAAAGCAGATGGCAAGCAAACGCTTTGCTTGCTGCTTGCTTCTTACTGGTTGCCTGGAGATGGAGGCAGGTTTCCATCTGAAATGTTGGTGAACTTCTGCTGGACTAATAGATTCTAAAGGCTTGTAACTATGGTGTATAATACTCAGAATTACTGGGGTTTTGGACTTTGGTCTGGTATTGCAGAAACTAGAAAACAAAACATTTTGGGTACTGGATCTGTTTCCGTTCTCAGGTGCAGGAAAGGGGAGACACCTACTTTATTGGGTCCCTTAGAAAGAGCTAACCTCCAGTGATTGAGGTTGGCTATTTCTATGCTAAACAACAAATTCTATCAAAAATATTATTTGAAGAAATTACTATTTGTTAAGAAATTTATATCACATATGCATGCAATGGTGATGCAGCAGGAGGTGTCACTGGTTGTTGGTTAACCTAGATGCACATATTAATGCATTACTGATGCAGAGAGATGGTAATGTGGACATTATTCCCCTCTTTTTTTAAATTCTGCAGGGTATAACCTTTAAAGTAAAAAAGTAAATGTAACCCTTACTTTTTTTAAAAAAGTGTTCTTATTACAACTGTAGACAAAAAAATGTCCATAAGATTGCATATCCACCTGTTACATGGGAATAAAAAAAAATATGTTTTGCAGTATGTTATTTCACAAGACACATTTTGAAGTTCACATCCTTTGCATATTATGAGAACTGTATTATTACAGACTTGTGATCATGAGTGACAGTGGTTGAGAGTGAGGAAATAACTTTATATGATCATAAATTTAGTAGAACTGACCTATTCTGGAGTTAATTCATAATTTATTTACACACATAAACTGTTACACACAAGTTTAATTGGACAAGTCAGTGTAAGCCATCTAAAACATTACAAGTCAACAACTCTTGAAAATGTACAAAGCGATACACAAGACTACAAACAGTACAATGACCTTAGGATCATTGTCCCCCTGCTGAAGCCAGCAACTTAGGATGACATCTCCCAACAATCCCATATAAAGCAAAGCATACACTTATACCATCTATATACAACCACACCACATCAGAACCAACCCGAGAAACCAAACTACCGACCATCATTGTTATTAAAAAATTCTTGTAGAGAATAAAATCAGTTTTGTAATAAATAAGTTTTTAATTTATTTTTAAATTTTTTTATTGTTTTTAATTCAGGGGGCAAGATGTCATGTATTTTTAATTCCCATGTTAATTACACTTATTTTGCAACAAACAGTGTTGCATGTTTTTACATACAAATCCTGTAATGGACATATACATATGTTGAACTATGCATTGTGATTGATCAGCTGATTCTAGACAGTAAACATTGAGAATAAATATGCCCTAGATCTTTTTTTGTTGTTGCTGCTCATGTTTGTAATGCCCATGTTAATTTGTTTCATTATGCATTTTTAGTTCTTCAGTTAATCTTTGTTTACTCCATTATCTTTTAAGACTGATAAATGTAAAAATGCAATTAATGACATGCAGATCTTATGTTTTGCCAGGTGGCCTGTGACAATGGCTGTACTGAGCATCTTACTTATGTTTTGTGTGGTGTTACTATTTGGGGTGGCACGCCATTCGCGGTGTGCTCTTATCACGTAAGTACTTCCAACTTTTATATTTTCCCACATTAAAAACAAACAAACTCCGTGATTTTTGTCCGCAAGTGAACTATACCGACTGATTATATTTGTCATATTCATTAAACTTGGATTTGTGTCTGGCATTGCTAGTTATCTTGATAACATGCTCCATTATCTGTTTTCTCTCAGAAAAGATTGCAGCTGATGTTAAATGAAGGAAAATCAGTTCAGATATACTGTTCTTATAACCTTGGCTATACCGTATTGAGAGACAAGATACTGAAGATGGTCAAAGGATAGTAAATATATATGGTCAATTAATGTACATTTAATGCGGCCTCCATAGTCTAGGGGTAATGTTCCCACCTCATGACTCAAGGTACGCGGGTTCAAACCCGGCGGAGGTCATGGAAATTTTTATGGGCAGAAAAATTCAGGGAACAAGGCCTCCGGGAGGGACTTTAAGCCGTGTGTCCCGTGTCGTAGATTTACGGCACATAAAAGAACCTAATGTCTCTAGGAGACCTCTGAGCTAAATTACAGGCCCTTTCCCGCTCAAGTAGTCTCCAATGCCTCTGGTGGATGGGGGAAGCATCAAGGTACCGAGGGCCGACCTCGTTGGCTCTATGGGGGCTGATGGCACGCACTGTTACCGGTAGGATATGGTGACAGTAGAAATTAAAGGGGGATGCACAATGGACCAATAACTGGTCTAAGTGCATGGGGAAACCAACCCCCTCTCATAATACAAATAGGAATGTACATTTAAACATTTTTATAAAGTAACATACCGTCGTTCTTATGCTTAAACACCACTCTGTGAAGATGTATGAGGGACAAAGGTTAAGCTCCACACGTTCTTTATTTTAACACTGGAGTGAGTCATCAGCTTCATGCTGTGCATGGTTTACCACTGATGTTTACTGCATGGAAGGGTGGAAGGACTCAATAAGTGGTGTGAACATGGGTTGATATGGTAGTGTAGTATAATCCTCAATTTTGTGATTAATCCACAAGTCAAATAGCCAAATGTCTGTGTGTGTGTATCTACCCTGTTTTCCAAAGTGCTGTGCTGTTGAATAGAATGGCAAACACAAAAACATTCTTCTTGGAGACAGAACTGTAGGAAAATTGTTAGTTAGGTTACATAATGTTGTATAATATTAGAATGCATATGATGAACTTCCAAACTCAGTGGAACAACCAAGACGAACACAGCAGAAAGGAGCATATCAGTAGGTAGAGAATCTTTTCAAGTTTGTTTGGATAATAGGCGCCATGGTGTACTTGCAGGTTTCACTGCTAGGGGGCAGTCATGATGAAACATGTTGAGGACAGGGGATAAGAAAGCATTCTGTGTCTTGGAATTTACCAAAACTGAGTCAATTATGATGGTGCAATAGAGATTTCAGACAAAGTACCACACAGAACCACCTACAAACAAAACAATTTGTGAGTGGTACAGAAAATTCCAGCAGAGTGGCTGCCTGCATACTGAAAAACGTACAGCCTTGGCCAGGGCCATCAGCTGAAACTGTCGAGTGTGTGCACGAAACTTTTGTCAGGAGCCCTCAGAAGTCAACACTTGACTAAGGCATCTGCAATTCGCAACTTGTGCAATGTGTTTCTTCTGGGGGCTCCTGACAGAAGTTTCGTGCACATTCAGCAGCCTCGGCCAGTGGCCCCGGCAGGCCTGTTCATTTTGCAGCGCACAGGCAACTACTCTGCTGGAATTTCTTGTACCACTCACAATTGTTTTGTCCGTAAATGGTTCTGTGTTCGTACGTGGTCCAAAACCTCCATTGCACTGTTACAGTTGACTTAGTTTTGGCAAATTCCAAGATGCAGCATGCTTTCTTAGCCCCTGTTGTCACCATGTTTCATCACTACTGCCCCCTAATGGTGAAACCTGCAACTATGCCATTGCACCTATTACCCAAACAAACTTGGAGAGATTGTCTGCCTATTGATATCTCCTTTCTGCTGCATCGGTCTTGGTTGTTGTGCTGCCGAGTTCGGAAGTTCCAGGGGGACTTATGAATTATTCCATACATTGTCCCAAACCATAGTATGTGTTTACGAATAAATGAAACATTTTTAATGACTGAACATTCACTGAAATCAATTTATTATTTATTATACTGATGGGGAATGAACTATATAATTAAAATCTGTACCAGTTATATTTATTTATTTTAACATTGAATGGTTTGAAACATAGATCAAGACATCCACAAACATTACTGCTGCTGTATGAATCCAATACTTTGTTAGAAACAATGATTATTATCCTAATATTGAAATAGCTTGGGATAAAGTAGTGTTGTTAATGTTTCCTTTCAGATTCTCAGTGTTTGGGTTGTTTGCTGTCATCATCTCATGGCTTCTATCATCTCTGTATCTTGCCACAGCTGTGGTGAGTACACCATTCAGAATCATTTCATGTCATGATACCAGTGCTCTATACGTACTATCCATAATCTCTCTTTAGCATTTTTTTGCTGTTTCAACAAGATCATACATAAGTAACAAGATGTTAATATAACATTATTAGTGAGAAGCATGTGGTTTTAAAACAGAAACAATTTAATAGCAATGCTGGTATTTCTAACATCACCAAGAACAAAATATTTAGTGAAAATGTAGTTGTGTAGTCATCGAGTCTCACATCTTAAGTATTTATTTTATACAAATTTTCAGGCTTTGGGTGATCTGTGCATGAGTCCTGATGGATTCCTGGAGCGAGAAGCTGCCACAACACCGAAGGCAGACATTTTGAACTATTACATACGATGCGATCAGTCACGGACCAACCCATTCTTCCAGCGTCTGCGTCAAGGCCAGAATGCTGTGAAGGAAATGAGCTCAAATCTTGTGACAGTTGCTCGCATTGCAAAAGAGCTGTATAAGCCTGCCGACCTGCATCCTAAACTGGATGTTCTTACAACAGACATCAACCAAGTTGACAAATTAGCTACTGGTCTCTCCACACTGCTGGACTGCAAGAATTTGCACCGCCAGTATCTCAATGCCACACGCAGTGTTTGTGACCTTGGCCTGTAAGACTTCATAATTTATGCAACCAGTAAAGCAGCTCTGTAGTTGCCACTTTAAATTTCAGTTTAAGTAATACTGTAATATCACTGATGTCACCTCAACTTTAAGTGTGACATTTATCAGGATCCCTTGCTTGGATTCCTCTCGCTGATGCTTACATCTGCATTGATTTGTGTGATAAGTACTAGTCCTCCTGAGTCATGTACTGTATGTTCTGCACATGAGATTTTCCTTAGTGTGTAATATAAGGTATCTTATAGACTAAAACACAGAAAACTAGGTGTTATTATTTCTTCTCAGAACTATTCTGAATTCTTTTATAACATTTCAGTTATATGGAATACATTACTATACAGTGCCATAGAACTAAAACTGAAAATTTTGATACATGTATGGTATACTTCTGTCTCTGTTCTCATTATATAAAAATAATTAACTCTGTTTAATTTGACTTATAAAGAAGATACATTGGATGGTATCCAAGTTGTATGTAGTTTCTTATGTTAACTCCTTGTTGGCAGTTACGGGCTCTCCTTTATGCTGGCAGCAAGTGTAGCAGCTGGCTTTTTCTTCACTGTGCTGGTGTGGGTTGATTCCCACACGTGGATCTACATAAGGCGGAGGTGAGGGGCTGAAACACACATGCTTCTCTTTTGTATTGAGACACAGTAGAGTTTTTTTGTGCTGTTGAGTAAATTCTGACAGACAAGATATTGAAACGGTATTGTGATGTGTGTGCAAGAGAGAAAAACAAAGATTTTTCTATGGAATTTTATCATTCTACAAAATAAGTATTGTCACATGGTAGAGTGACTATAGATGGGGTTTGATTGGTAATTGGATTTATTGAACTCTTAAACAACTTGTGACTACATTTTACAAATCACTATCACAAACAGACTAGTGTTCACAATCATGATTTTCACTATGCTGCTTGGTAGCAGCTTCCAACCGTGTAGCATCTTTGGTTTCCATGTCGGGTTGCTCCTGTCCTCACTGGCAGGCACCTCTCAGCTGCAGCTCCCCAGCTGAATTAACTGGCATCCAGACCAAGCTAACTGACAATGTGCTATTGATCCCCTACTTAGTCTTGGCACAGATAGTATAGAAAACACCTTTCCCAACAGATCTTCTATTCTTGCATCATGCAGTTACTGGTACAGACAATGTAGAAAACACTGCTTCCCAGTTACTTCATTATTGTTTGTTACAAAGATGTTGCCTAGCAATGGGCATGTTTCCAGAGCCATTCCCTAGCAATAGCTGTTTCTGCTGGCTTCACAGTTCTGGCTTTCAGCAGGCATGCCACAGTATCGTTAAATTAAGGAGCCAAATTATATAGCATATTATTAATAGTAGGTCTTTTGTATGTTTGGCTTCCATTTTAAAATTGAATGATCTGACAAATTTGAATTTTTCAAAGTTTAATTGTCATACAACATTTTAGGATCCAATGAAGCTAATCTTGTTTCATTTACTTGCATCATGGCTGTCATAGTTTGAGTAGATATGGCCATGCTGAAAGTCAGCCTGAAGTAATCCCTTAGCAATCGAATAGATATGAACTTCATGTTGAACCCAGTTCAGCTATTCAGAAATTTTCTTTGATTGTTGAATATTTAATATACAGTAGAACTTGGTTATAACATCATCAAAGGTACCTAAAAATAGTGTCATTATAAACGTATGTCGTCGTAACCGAAATGGGCACTTCCACAGTAGCCTTATGTTAGTCACGTAAAAATCTACCAAAAACCGAGTTAAAGTGAAATACGTAGTTAAGTACAGACTAACATAACATTAACGTGGAATTGCCCAAATGTGTAATATCAAAGACATATTACAGCGCTTTTCACTGACAATACACACCGCACTAATACTGTATATTAAAGGTAGGCCCGCTCACCAAATTACAGTAGATTACATCAATTGTTGTGCCTTACTGTACCTAGATACGAGTACAGTAATCAGTTATCTTCATCTGTTTCCTGTTACTTGCCCAATACACATTTTCTAAATTACGTTCAATGTCCATATCAGAGAAATTCAGGAATGAAAATGACGTTACATACGAGGTTGATGCATTTGTGCATGTCGTACTAAGCAAGGTATAAAAACAGTTGCTTTATGAGGAATTAGTTCGTACCATTGAATATTTGACGCAATAGACAAGGTGTCGCAGAAACCGATGTTGCTATAACCAAGTTTTACTGTATTTGCATATGAAATGGACTGTAAGAAAAGGAACGAAAAAGCAATGCACAGATTCCTTGCACATACTTTATACACTGATTTTCCAAAAGATATGCCTATGCAGTTTTATTTATGGAGATTTTCTCCATAAATTACTAGAATTCAATAAAAGTAGTTTGAGCTGTTTTCAGGAAAATCACAGACTTGTTTCTAGGGTTCATTTGAAGTAGCTACAATGACCCACAGTGGATAAACTCATAAATACAGAACGTGAATAAAATTCATCAGCCATTTATGCACTAAGCCACTCGTATGTACATACAGATGGCATTCCAAAAACCATTTTTTTTTTTTCATATTGAGGGGTGTTGAAAACATGTAAATCTGTCAGAATCTCAAGATTGATTTTTTCATGATAAAAATACCTTCTCTTATATGCTACATATATGAAAAAGTAAATCTATGTAGGTACTGCATTGCAGGAATATGGATGGATGAAGTCAGTGCATGTAATTACAGCTAGTAGGTCATCATAATATCCTCTGGTGGACATCATTAATCACTATGGCAATTGTCATCTTCCAGCTTTATTATTATATTATTTTGCCAAGAGAACTTGTAATGGTAGTAATTATTGTCTTTTTAGGCATAGCAAACATAATCCAAAGTATCACTGATGTCCTGCATGTGGGTTAGATGAATTACTGTATTATGATCATTCTTTGTCTGCATATCAGTTACAGGAAAGTATAAACTTACCTTGAACAGTAATAAATGTATTCAACAGTTAATTGCATTACAGTCTGTGATAAAAAGGAAAGGACAGATGCATTAAAGTGTACATACATAGTTCTACATAAGTACATGTTGATTTTTAAGAATTCCATGTAATTAAATATGAAGTTGTGTTGGGTTTAATTTTTTTTACAGTTTTAAGATCATAAAATTATTCAGTTTGATGATAAGTTTTGCCAGTGGAAATTTAGAATCCAGTACATTTGCTTCCTAATTATTTGTGATAAATTTCTGACTCCTTGTTTTGTAAGCTTTTTCAGTAGAGGTAGACTCGTGTGGTGAAAGTAGAATATTAATTTTGAGTTGAGCTTTGTTGTTTGTATATCAGAAGTTAAGTGTATTTTTATTACTGTGGTACACAGCAGTTCAATTGTGCACTGCTGCTTCATGTGTTGTGAACTGAGAACAAAGAGATGATCCTATTGTATTTCATCATGGGACTTTTTTTTTTAAGTGATGAAATGCTTTGATCCATCTCTGGTTCAGTTATGTAGCCCTTATAAAAGTTTTTCATGAGTGGAGTGTATCCTTTCCAGACCTCTCAAACATTAATCCATGTCCATAGTAAAGATGACAGGGTAATTACAGCTTCAGAAGAAAAATGGAACAATGAATATCTTGAAATACGATGACTGACCTTGTAGAAAACTTTTGTAATGAGAAAGGACTTACCCTTAAGAATGTATGATTTCTCACAAAATATTATTATGCTGATAACATTGAGGAGGATAATGTGAGCAGGATATGTAGCATATATGGGGGACATGAATAATACATATGACATATGAAAACCCAATTGAAAAGACCACTTGAGAGAGTATAGGTTTTTCCATTTCAGTGAAGAAGCACAAAGTGTGTAAGGAACTAATTATGCCACACACTTACAAGTGTTACCCAGATTATGAATAATTTTGCAGTTGTGCTATTTGGAAAAGGTTCATTCCAGGTGGAACATGTGACATGTACAGTTCTTGGAGAAATTTCTGTGAAGGACCTGATAAAAAGAATACAGTTCACCTTACATTATGGGATGATGTGTTATCATTTGTTTGAAGATAACTTAATTGAGAAACTATAAATAGTCTACTACAGTTTAATCTAGCAGCATCTAAAATTTCAGAGATAGGTTGTTTTAGTGCTATAATAACATCTTCTTTTCTTCTGGCCCACAAGAATTGTGTTTTGAAGATCGCGAAAATGATGCATGTCATTATATTTTATCATAGTATTCTTAAGAAATTAAATGCTTCAATCTATCGATATTACCTTGGCCACAGCCCCACGTCGCATGACTCTTTAAGTTTTCTGTGTACAGCAAGATACTTTCTCTCAGAATTCATATACAATCACTACTGAACTTCAGAGAATTCCTAAATATCACTTCTTGCTCTAAATTAGTGTGAAATCTGAGTGTGTTTGCATCAGTGACAAATGTTGTAAATGATAGTAGGTTCCAGAATAGATCTGTTTTCACAGATTAATCATACAGCCCTTAAATATACATCCAAATAACAAGTTCCATTCCCCATTGAAATGGATAAAATTGAGTAAGACAATCTACTCCAGTTGGTATCTCCTGCCAGACACTGACACCTGTTGGTGTGTGTGTGTTGCAGGCGTGACTACCTGCAGGTGGACGAGCAGGATCCGTTTCTGCCTCCATCGGCCGCATCACAGGCCATCGCCGCGCGGACACTGCGCAGCCAAGGGTCGTATGGCAGCACAGGCTACTTCCGGCATCATCACCACTCCCCTCACCACCACCACCACACCCCTCCACCCACGCCGCCCTACCCTGGAACGCTGTACGTCGCATGGTTAAGTTGGGCGCATTTTGTTTGTAAATGTAGTTGTAGCATATGCATGCATACTCAGTTGCCCCTGCCGCCAGGGCTTGTCAGCCTCCTGAGAACATACATTTGCAAATTTGTTAATATAAAGTTCATTTTCAAATAGTATTTGTTGGGTGTAGAGCATGTTTTCAAGACTTCCTAGAAGCAAGAAGGAGATAGGTACACATACTTAATGCTGGGCTTTACTGCCATGCAGCAGTTAAAAGAGACCTGCCTTCTTGTAATTCTAGTGGTATTAGGAAGGACTGGACAGGCAGAAATATCCGTGGAATTCAAGAAGGCCAAAAGTAGTTCCTTGGCAAAGATACAGCACATAATATTTTAAGCAGTTTCTTTTATCAAATAAGCAGGCAAATTTAGACTGCTCTTATGTTGTACTTTGTCCATTTTCAAAGGTATCTTTGCACATAAAGAAGAGTGTGTGTCTGTTTATTTGTTCCTATATTATCACACTGTTGCACTTATTTCAGCCAAATTTGGCATGATAGAGGCCCCCCCCTAGGGGTGGTCATAGGCACCTCATAATTTGCAGGGATTCGAGTCCAAGGCACCTTATTTCCAGATTATTTCCCCTGTGGAAAAGGCATTTGGATTGTGACAAGAATGGGATCATTTTCAAATATATGATAAAGAAGGTCCAAAATTGAAGCAATCTTCTGCTGTTACTAGAATGCGAGGGAAACCGCAAAATGCCTTCTGCCATTGCTAGACTTATACTTTCTGTTCTTGCACATAAGCCTTACACCTGGTCAGTGGCAGGCAGATTTACAGATATTAAATAAATGCATTTCAGAAGCTGGCTTTTCTCATACATACAAGCTGTGCATTGTCATTATACTGATACATTTTTATTGGTTTTATAGTTTCAGTATTAATGGCAGCAGTCAGGGCCAATAGTGAGCAATCTTGATGAGTGTAATAGGGAAATCTCCAAATGTGGTACAGCATTAAGAAAATATTTACCTTGAGTTCAGGAATGTATGAGGTTCACTGGCTCAAAATCATCACTGAGAAAAATTCTGGATGATTTAGGGCTCCAACACATGTATTAAATGAGATATAAATAGCTGAGGGAAGCAAGGACTCCTATCTTTTACCCAGGTGAATGATAGTACTGATGACTCCTTTGTCATGATACTTAGGTCCTTATCGGTAGAAAAGGTTGGTTAATTGTAGCTCACAACAGAAACAAGTACATATTTATATGAAATGGCTTTCTGATGTTTCAATCAAAATGAGAAAATGTTTGTCATGATGAAATGGATGATGACAGTTTCAGAAAAAATTTTTTGTGAGCAGATCCTTCTGAATAGTTCAGAAGAGGCTGTTGTTATGGATAACATACCCTGTTACTGAGTCCAAAGAAATAAGCGCCCTACATTGGTATCCACAAGATGTGAGAAGGATATGTAACTTCTATACAACATCACTTTTTGGGATATTCTTTTAAAAGCATAACTTTACAGAACAGTAAAATAACAGCACCTAAGTACCACTTGCATGTAATTGATGAAGCTGCTTGGGAAGAAGGATTTAATGTCTCTGAGCTGCCACAATATAGTTCCTCACCTGAATACTGGCATGTGTTATGTCCATCAATGCCAGTTTTTGTGAAAATGAGTTTGATGTTAATTTGAACTACAGTTTAAGTATAACTGGGAACACTACACATCCTGAAATCTCACATTAGCAAGTACAGTATGCGCCAAAGAATGCAGTACTGCAACTCGCACATCTCGAACGCGCATGTGCGTTTGTCGACGGGGCATAGCTCCAGCTGCACGTGTTCCCAGTAGTGAGAAGGAAGTTGTGTTGTGCAGTTGTTGTTGGAAATGGGTCTCTCATCGAAGGAAAAAGTATTCATAGTTGAGCATTATTTCTGCTCATACAGAAGTGGTCGCCAGACAACTCACTTCCTTGGTTTTGAGTGGTCAGATGTTATCGTCTACAAACCGCTACCTAGTACACGTGTGACGATATGGTGTGCCATCGTAGCACACAGTATATTAGGCCCCTATTTCATTGAGGATGAGGAAGGCAATGCTCTTACCATCACCCAAGAATGCTACAGGGACATGGTGATTGGACCATTTCTTCAGGATTTGAGAAGGTTCTGTCATGCAAGGGACCTTCACATGAAGAGACAGTGGTACCAACATGACGTGTTTTCATTTCAGTGCTGTATATTTTGGAGCATACTGTTAAATAAACCTTATAGAAGAAGTGCATGGAGATAGTGCAGCATAATATGGAGAAGCAGAAAAGTGCATTATCTTATTTTAACACAAACATGGAGCTGCAATACTCACGTATGGAATTGATGTGGAGACATTTTAAGTATTCCATTGCAAGAAGGAATGCTACATAGGAACTGAAACATTTTGAGTAGCTGATATCAAAAGAAGCTGCAGGAATCTGTGAGGAGGATTGAAAGGAAACCAAGTCACATATAATAAGATTGGATGGTGAATATTAGCATGCTGAGAGCAAAACTAAAAAGAGTGTTGATCAAATTATGACTGAGATCAGTACAAACAGCAGTGATATAGAAGGCCAGAAGAGCAGTTTTTGTGATAGTAACAGTAACAGTGATATCTGGGCGTAAGTGAATTAGTGTGAAGTGATGTGTGCCATGTTTCTTTGATACTGCAGCACCTATTATTTGTGTAAGTACATAGGAAGTGATTTCAGGTTTGGGAAAAATTTGTTTAATGTATAAGCATTTACATTACATAATCAGGAAGGAAGAAGTGTAATCCATTGATCAGAAATGTATTGTATGTATAGTAGATGTGTCTAGCTGTCGCATAAATGCCGCCTGTTGACGCTTTTCTTCTTAAGCGGTTGTATCAGCCCACATGACATCGCTGTACCTGTTCAATATTGTCATATATAAGAGGTAGCGTGATGACACACACACACACTTCTAAATTAAGAATCTTCCAGAGAATAAGCACGTCCATATAAGCTATGTGATTTCTTGTAAATCACTTCTTCTTGAACAGAGAGTACTTGAAAAATTGATGCAAACAACCTAATAGGTAGTTACTATAGGATTCTGACGATGGTGTATAACACACAGAGATATTGGTGACGTCGGTTGTCCAGTGATTGAGGCTAGCTCTTTCTAAGGGACCCAACAGAATAGGTGTTTTCCCTCAGAGGACAGAAACACATCCAGTTTCTGAAACATCATGTTTTTTCTTAGTTACCTTAAAAAACCAGGATGATGGATAAAGTCTGAAAACCCAAACTGATAGGTATTTATGTTGTGTATTTGGTTTTTGGATAATGATCCTGGCAGTTCTTCTTGCAGATTTGTAGTACACACTCCATTTGTGATTGTATTACACTACTGAAAATGTATCACATTACAGTTTACTTCAGGATAGTTTAAAAAAATCCATTTTGTTATGCAATATCAGAATTAAAATTTGATATAGTGTCTTGAGTCCATGTGAAATTTCTGGACAGGCTGTCTATTGTCTGTTTTGTAACTGAACAGACTAAACACAATTAGATTTTTTGTGAGCCCGAACTCAGAAGAGTTGGATGCTCCCTGTCAAGTTTGACCAACTTCTCAGAAGCACTGCCTAGAAAACTCACCATATATCATAGACCAGGATGATGGCAGAGGCAGTAATTATGTAGAAGTGAAACGCATGTGCTGCATGCCATGTAAGTCACGTATTGTTTTGAGTTCTGAGATTTTAATTTATGCATAATTTTATCACATACAAACACACGTTTTATTTGTAAATTGCAATAGCGCAATCAGCATAAAGAAGCTGGCTATAGGCTGGACAACCACAGTTTGATTCCCAACATGGCCAAAGATATTTCTCTTGGCTGCTTTCTGTACAACACTCTGGGGTCAACCCAGCCACCTGTCCAGTGGCTTCCAGTGGCTGCTTCTATTCGCATATGTGCATTTGTGGTGTGGTGCTTAGGGATAAGGGCAACTCTCCTTTGAAGGGGAACATTGAAATGGATCAAGGCAAAGTACATTATGAGGTTCTGAAGTGGGTGAACCTGGCTCAGGTTTGTGTCCAATTATGGCTCTTGTATTAGCAGTGTTGATCCTTCAGGTTCTACTGCCAGAAAATTAGTTACTATAATTTTAATTTTAGGCACTGCACAGCTATTACAGTCATAAATGTGTTTATGCTTTAATTGTAAAATTATTGTGTTTCAAAACAAAATAACACCCATGACTCTTCTCACTAGCCCCCTTTTGGCTCATGCTGAATTCTGGTTATAGATGAGACAGTTTGGATCCAATGTTGCATCATCGCTGATGCTGGGGACAAAGATGATCCTTGAAATGTCAGTCATTTTTAACCAACTGATTCTGCAGATAAACTGAGAAGACTTTATTAAGATGACATTGAAATATTCAGAACACATGAAAAAACTTTCATGTGAAGAAGTTACTTTTCCTGCCAGACTTCTGTAGCAAGATATTATATGGAGAACATGAGAAAATTAGGAAATTAACATTAGTTATCAACTAGCAGTATGTAGTTAAAGTTTCTTTATTTTTTATTTTTTACTTTTTTTATCTAATCGTTTGTTTAGTCATTTGCTGTTGTTAGTGTCAGTTTTATCCGCATTATTTTACTTTACATACATATCTAATATTAAAATATGATTTTGTTTACATTTAAGATTAATTTGTAGAATTGCCATCTGCTGCTGCATATATGCATTTGTAATAGCCAAACAGTTTGAGTGACTATTATTAAAGCATGTTGCATATGTGTCACCAGTTCATTTACTATTGCCACCACATGTTATGTACTACATAAATAATATACACTGTATACGTATCTTTGTCTGCCTGAATGTTGTAAATTGAGGGCTGATAGTAAACTTCTGATCAAACTTTCTAGTTGTGATCCGCCTACTTTTTAGGAAAATTGTTAATCTGAGGAACCCATTTTTAGCTATCCACTCCACTCAGCAGCTATTTATGCAAACTCTAGCTGAGAAAGTGAATGTTTTATTTTAATTAACTGTCAGTGAATTATGTAGCATGAGACAGGAAAAATTTCTGATAATGCAAAGCTGCATTAGTCATGAACTTCATACACACATATGAATAAGAGACTGAAGTCTTTTGATCACATTATCTGATTTTATTATTCCAGTGCTTGGAAGAATATTTAGCTACTGTTCATCACAGATTAATTAACTTTGATAGATTTTGTGATTTTATATTTTCATTCAAAATCTTCAGTCTGTTGGACATTGCCTTGAATAGCCATCTTTTAGGGATTTATTTTTATGTAAACTGCAGAACTGTTTATGTATCACATGTCTCAAATATCATTTACTGTCTGATACACAATCTTGAATATACAACTCATTTTGATGCATAATTGTAAACCATTGGTCAGTTAGAAGGCCAGCAGTTCATTACTTTCTATTGTTATGAACTTTATACTTTATTGAGTGGTGTTTCTCTCTGAAACAGTGATGTATATAGAATTCTTCATTAGTGGATGTTTCTATGCATGAAAGTGATTACTAAAACAACAATCTGAAAGTTAATTTAATGCATTACAGGTGTTGATGAACCTGTTATATGTAGCCTTGCCTTGAAAGGTCATGAATTCTGATATGTAAGCTAGTTCTTATACTTTTCTTAGGTAATTTAAATCTATATCTTTTACTTTTATTGATAGTTGATGGATAGGTTGTATTACTTAAATATGGGGGATGAATTTAAAAATATCAGAACTGGTATTACACCACTCAAGATTGCTAAATGTTTGGACTTTGTCCAAGTATTCTAAAGAACACAGTGTTACAGAAAATGTATATTTCCATCCCCAGGTAAAGGGATGGGAGGCATCAGCTTTTTTGGGTCTACCAGGAAGAACTAACCTCAATGACTGGATCTTTCTAGCTTTTCAAAGGAACCCAATATAGTAGATGCCTCCTAGAATTTCACCTGAGGACTGAAAGAAATTCAGTTTCCAAAATATTGTGTCCTTAGAATTTGAAGTTCAAAAACTCAGTAGTGTCAAATGTTGGACATCACCATCATCAGAGTCCATTAGAATTAACTTTCAGTGTTTATGAATTCCACAAATCATCACCATTGTGTGATGTGTTCTGTATTAAACAGATGTAAAGTCTGCCTGAGAGCTGAGGAAAGTCAGTCCCAGCATCCATTTATTGACTTATCTAATATGTAGAAAGTTACTTACAGAGTTTTGTCCTTCAGGTTCTCATGGTGTATGTGTGATGTGACTTCGACAGGTGGGGTCTAGCTACTTACCATGTTGAAGCTAGTCCGACATTTTGGTTGTGGTTCACACTGTAGGGCAGTCTTCATAGTGAACATAAAGATAGTGACTGCAGTGGAAGCCAAAGTGTTTGGAACAGCTTCACTGTATAATGCATCGAAACCACAAAACCTGAAGTTGCACATCACTACAGAGTTGCCAGACATATATGACTACCTATTTCATTCATTTATGTTCAGTTGCCCATGGTTTTAATTCTATATTTAGTGAGAAATTTGTAGTTATAATATTCAATTCTGCCAATAATATAATCTCAGTTTTTCAGAAAATATTGGTTTATCTGTGGCACTTAATTCTCACTGAATTTTAAGTCAATATCATAATTGCCAGTCACTGAACATCAGTCACTGAGAAGCGTAGATAAAGACTTGAGTTTTCCATTAATTTCCCCAGTTGTTTTAAAAAATTTGCCTACCAAATTTTTAGTCTGTGCCTGAGTGATTACTTTATACAAACTGTTGTTCTATAAACATAATTATTTAATCTAATATAGACAATATACAGCCTCATTGAGGTTCTCATGGCAGTGACCATGGAGAGCACTGTGTTCTTGCATGTGATGCCATGTTGTCCAATGCAAGTCTACAGAAATTTCAGAGAAGCCTAGGGCTTCGGTCTTGAGAGTCAAAGAGTAAGCCGAGCAAGCACGCAGCAAGTGAAGTCTGCTTCCTTGCATGGTTTACTATCCAACTATGAAGATTTAAGCAGTATATTTCTCTTAAACATCAGTAAACTTCTACCATAGTACTTGGCCATGGTGTCACATGCCAGAAGATATATGGTGGTTTTCTCTGGTCATGTGCTGTGTCAGTTTCTTCACAGAATTGAAAAGCAAGATGGACTAGTAAATTGTTTCAAATTATATGTCAGTGCATTAAGTTCAGTTAAGGTTTGTATATAATGTAGAGAGTATGGCACTGTTAATTTTCTTTCTGTTTGTGGAGATGATTGTCTAATCACATCAGACTGATCTTGATATTATGACTTGTTTAATTCACACATGGATAATTACTATTTGTTCTTACATGTAGCTATTACTTTCCATTATTTTTGTTTCATTGTTGTTTCAGATTTCTTAACATATTTCAGAATATCCAAACATTCTATATTTATGTGCCTGCTGTTTTGTTTGCCTTCTTCTGGATGTTGTATGTCTTCCTGGTCTGGTATAATTAGGTATTTTGAGGCTGTGAAAAGTGTGTGTAGTGTGTAGTGTACCCATGCAATAGTTCTGTGATAAGAGTTGAAGCATTTATTTTGAGATATTTTATTTAATTTTTATAGGAATTTTGAATGGACAAATTCAAATAGAAGTTGAATGTTATATCACACTAGTAATTAAATCCTTTCTGAAGGTTACAGTTTTCAGAGTGCTGTCAACACAGGCCAGACCATTGAGTTTGGATTTCTGGCCTTTCAGATCCTGCTATAAGCAAGTTGTGCAACGTTGTGTCAAAATTTCGAAGCAATCAGTGAAGAACTTTCGGAGATTTTTGAGGGCTAACAAACGAACATTTACATTTTTATTTATACAGATGTTGTGATTTTCTCTCTTGACACAGTTCTAGAGTTATCTGACCTAGCAGTGCAAATTGTGATTTTTTTAAAGCAAAAGGTTATTATTATTCACTTCTGTGAATATGTCAGCATTTTAAAAAATAATTGTTTCTACCTTGTCTGCACATTCACTGTTCAAATCTTTTTAATGAATATTTCCAAAAAACATAGTAGTGTATTAATTTAGGTATGTATCCTAATGTAGAACTTGACACCACAACTTCGATATGCATCAAATTTGCTGTATATTTTCAAATTATTGCTCTGATATCATCATTACAGCTAACAGCACATGTATGTCACTTTTCCTGTACCTTTGCCACATACTTAAATCTGATAAGGATTACTTAGAACAGAAATAACTTCCAGGATTTCAGCTGTAATAAAAACTTATATGTTAATCAGAATTAAATTTTGTCACTAATGGCATTTAATTCTGGAATACAGTTTGTGACTGCCCGCCATGAATATGGAAGTCTGAAAAAATTGTGAATTGTTGTAATCAGTCCAACAGATACATTTCTTAAATTAGTATGAAAATTGAAATGTACATTTTTAAAACAGTGGGGGGTAATATTGTTTATAATGTACATTTGAATCAATTGTTAAATGTAAATATTTACATATAATTGGTAATGCAGTGTCTATAAAATTTTCTCATTTTCATTGTACTGTATGAAATGCAATGAAAGAAGATTCAACCTTCTGTCTTCTTTGTAGCTTAGTAAAAATTTATAATGTCTTGTTGTGATTAAAAAAAAGTAAAGTAAAGCTATCCCTGTAACAGGCCGTGTAGGCCCATAGGGTTGTGAGATGTTGAGGGTCCCACATTTTCTAGACAATCAGATCAAAGATGGCGGTAAAGTTGTCAGCCTTATGCACCATCTGTGCTTTACTCCCCAGGAAAATTATTTAATTAATTCCTGGTACTCATTTCTGTTAGTGGCTGAGTCGACCCCAGGGCCATAGTGCGGCTGGAAGGATTAGGCCAATTGAAAAAATCCAAATTTGAACCTGCAACCTTCCGGCTTGTAGCATAGTGCCTCAACCAACTACGCGATGTTTAATTAAGTAATACTGTTTTATATTTTAGGCAAAGATCAACTGTTTATATAAGCTTAAAAATACCGTATTTACGCATGTATAGGCCGCAGCACAATTTTCAGACAGAAATTATAGAAAAAAATAATTTTCTTGGAATATTATTTCAGGAGTATTACACCCTGTATTACTAATTATGAATATA
>NW_019737086.1:261066-286062 GCF_002891405.2 Cryptotermes secundus
ATATATATATATTTAGTAACATTTTGTTGTGTTAATTATGTTTGGTTGAATAATTCAAAATTTTTGCTTTCATGGATTTCAGTTAGTGATATTTTGCATAATGTAATATCTAAAGTCAACATTTTGTGAGTTGCACTGAGATTTGTGTATCTGAAGAAATGAAGAACTGTTTGGCATGTGTGCATTGTGTTGCATTGCATGACTTCATTTAGGCTTGCTGCATGGTTCTGTTTATCCTCCCCTCAGTCCTTCCATTCCTATTCCATCCACCTCCTCCTCACCCTCTTCAAATCAGCTGTTTTCATGTTAAGTGCAAGGAACAGTGTGAAGCAGACCACATAATTTTTTGGACATTATCTTGTCTATTAATTCTTGTTCCCTTGCATTACATAATTTCCTAATCACAGAATGTAATTAATTAAGTGCTGCATGCTTTCATCAAAATACATGATCTACAGATACTTCTCTGAGGCATACAACTTGTATTTAGTTATCCCATCCCTCTCTTCAGTTACTGAAATGGTATTTAACTTTAATTTTTCGTGCACATCTCTACAGATGTGAAATCAATATTTGTGTATAAATTTGGAGGGCCTAATCAGGTCTGTGAGGGAGTTCTAAAGGCAGACATTTCTCTTATAAGCTATTTGAAAAGAGCTTTAATAGTGTTTCAGGATAGGTCCAGCAGTCTACAGGTGAAACTGGTGATCTTGGCTGTTAAAGGTTAAACTTTCATGTCCTCTTCTTTCTCTCTTCTAAGATTCACATTTTACCACCCAAACCAATGTTATTTTGTGGTATCGCATTGTATGAGGGAAAGTAAAAAAGTAAAGGCAATTTTAGTTTACCTCAAATATGATGTTGGCATCAGTGAAGAAAAGGTGGATATAAATTATGTGAATATTCCTTCTTTGCACCTAATTGATTTACCTTATTTTTACAAGTAGTGATAATACTTGACATGTAAGATTTGAGGCTTTCACGGCGGTGACTATGAAGAAAGCAGTCTTCTGGGATTTGGCACCGTGTATATGTGGTGTTAACCGACGTTTCGGAGGAACGTATCGCCTCCATCGCAGACTGCTTTTACCGGTTCTCACGGTCTCTTTGCTTGCAGATTTCTTATATATTTTTTCTTCTGACCTGAAGATGGAGGCGATACGTTCCTCCGAAACGTCGGTTAACACCACATATACATGGTGCCAAATCCCAGAAGACTGCTTTCTTCAATACTTGACATGTTTAATGTTGATATGATGCACCAAAGAACAGTTATTTGTGGCTTGATTTTTGTGATTTGACTGAAAACTAATGAAATTCATTTTTAAATGACGGCTCAGTATGCTGATAATGAATAAACCAGACAGAAGTTTAGGTGTATGTCAAAAGGTGTAAAGATTAATGCACATTCTGAGCAGACATCAACTGTAATATGTTGTGGTTAAATAGTAGTTCAATGAGCACATCTGGGACAACTGAAGTAGCACTGTTGAAGTTACAGCTGATCGAAGCTTGAAGCTTAAAGCCGAACCTAGAATATTTTGTTCTAATGGAATCAGAAAACCTTGATCATTGAATGAAATACATTGAAAAGCAATGTGACATTGTAGAAAAATAAGACATGTCTAACTGCCATGTGGTGATTTCTCAAACCTTAATATAAAATTGCCTTTAATTATTTATGTACCTTCATATTGTTACATTGACTATCATGTAGTATTGACATGCAACTGCTTACTGTTACTCTTACAAAATTTCACAGCAGATGGGTGGATGTTAATCTGAAAGAAATGACATCGTATTGAAACCTGTTACTGCATTTCTAAATCTATTGGTTTTGTTAAATAACGTAAGGTAGGCTAAAACACTTAGCAATAGCAAGTATAGCAGCATAAGAGACAAAAATTATACAGGGAAATGGAAAAAAGTTGTACTTTTTGCACATAGTAAATTTTGTCAGTTAGATACAATGTTAAATACTTTTATTTTCAGTTCATGTTAAGAAGATGACAGGATGCTGAAAAGTCTGCTCTGTGTTCAACACTATATAGTCTTTGATACTGAAAGCACTGTAGAATAAAACCATTAAGTAACAATTTAGCTCAATGAGTGACAATTTAATTTTGTTCTCTGGGCTTTGTATAAATGTTCTTGATATAAGTACTAAGTTTTGTTATATCAGTGATAACAATGTATTGACATTTCAGATACCACTGAAGATCCACCAACTGGTTAAATATGCAGTCATGTTCATAATGTTGGTGCACAATGGCTGCAAGTTGAAGGGAACTGAAGAATATTTTTCTGTCATAAACATAGTCTTATAGGTTTTCAAACTGTGTTTAGCTTCGGTTATTGATATATATAGACCTTATCTCACTCTTTGACCCTGTGGATGGAGGCAGTACATTCCTCCAGAGAGTAAACTTACTTGACTCTACAATGACACAGCATAGGAAATAACATGCTTCAAACATCAGATTATTCAGTCAGGCTGTGGAATGTTCACACTGTTCCTTGTACAAAACATAATGTTCGATTTTTTAAGAAACTTATGCTTATGACAGTGTCATGATTTCATTTTTTTTTAACTGGATAATTACAAATGATGACAAAAATTTCTGTAGCTGGGCAGGGTGTTATTATGCAGCTGAAAGGAAGAAATTGTGGTGTTTAGTGCCTGAAAAATGTTTTAACCATCCTTAACTGAAGACTTACATATCGTAAAACAAAAAAATTGTTGCATTCACGTCAACCAAAATTATGTCTCTGAAGGAAATGTTGAAGGCAGTAATTCATCTTCAGCAGCAGGGTAACAGTCTGCCATTTATGATGTGTTAACCTCTATAACTGTTGCAAGATATTCAAGCATTTTCAGTGTTCTGTAATGTGAAGATATCTTTAATCTATGATTGACCTGCCAGAACACTAATATAAACTGGAAAATAGCCCTAACAGACCTTCCAGCACCCCATGCTTAAGAGTACTTTTTATACTAGCTTATAGTAAGTCATTCCTTTTTTAAATTTCAGATCTGTAAGTGCCATTCTTATACTTGTTTACATGAAAGCAACAAGTCATAAATTTAATATTTCTTATGGGTGTTGGTGTAATTGGATTTTCGTTAATTGGTGGCCATATTATGCCATATTTCATGAAGACATTGTGCTTTTGTCTAATTAATATCAGTTTTGTCAGTCACTTGTGACGACAGTGCCCCAGCTTTTCTTTTCATAGTAAGCACTATGTTGTCCAGCATGGGAGCAGGTTGATGAATCTACTTCAGTACTTACTTGAGTTACCAGAAGATATTTATGCCTGCAGATGATAACAGTATATCTCTCTGGCTGTTCTAGAACTGTGTGTAAATATGATACTCTTAATAGTGTTTATGAAAAGTCATGAACCAGTGTACAGTTTTGTGAAATGTCATGTGTATGTGCCATCTTTTAAAAATACCTTTTAAAAAATATTTTCGTCCCCTGTTTGCTCCTTTAATGTATATGCAAAGTTTACTGGCCCTGTGTTGTCTGTCTTTTGGAACCTTATTTATTAGAACATTATTCATGGTTTGTTTCTTAATTTATTAATTTATGTCTTCTCATAACACAAAATATGAGAATCATTGTTGCTGATGAATTAGAAAGGATATGGAAGGTAGAAATTGTGACATATTTTAAGATACTAACCTCACATTTGCATGGGGAGACTAGGGAAGATCACAGAAATAAATGACTACAGTCAGGATAGCCATCCTTCAAGCTGAGAACTGAATGCTGGATCTCCAGAATATAAAATAGGAGCACTAACACCTAAGTCACAGTGTTTGATCATAATCATATTAAATAGTCTAGAATCATAGGCAAGTAATCTAAAATTAATGAAAATTCTTATATTCATATATTTTTGGAATTACTGTTACCCAGGTCTTTGCATTTACAGTGTTTATTTTTTCTAACAGAAGCTCTTTAAGTGTTCCTTAATAAATTATTTGATGCCAAGAACTGTCAATAACATGGTAATTTTAATTAGAGCATTAAAGAGACTTGTTACTTGGCTAGTTAATTCCATTATGAGCTGATCAGGCATATCAATTTTCAAGGTTGGAGACAAAACATGAATTTTTGTTGTGCCTATATAGAGTGTGTGAAAGTCTCTCAGTGATGAACTATTTTATCGTTAATTTAGAAAGAAAGATATTTTCTGTTGGTAACATTTTTGTAGCCATCTGTATGATGCCTCACAGTTTGTTTCAAGTTTTAAATTATAATTAGTAGATTTGACATTTGCATTATTTACTAAAATGTGGTTTCATTGTTCAATATTCAAATATCATACATATTAGGTGACCTACTTTGAAACTTGGAGTAGGCTGGGAGGGAATTTTCAAGAAAAATATAATTCTTGAAGCAATTCAAGATTAAGCAGGAAGTCACCGGTTCTAATATACTGTCACGTTATATAGCATGACTATAGATGGGGTTTGGATTGGTAATTGGATTTATTTGACATTTTAACACACAACTTATGACAATTTACAAATCACTGTCACACACAGACTAGTGTTTTCCATCACGGTCTTCACAGTTCTGCTTGGTAGCAACTTCCAGCAGTGTAGCATCCTTGGCTTCTGTGTCCAATGGCTCTTATCCTCTCTGGCTGGTACTTTTCAGCTGCAGCTCCCGAGCTGAACTATCTGGCCTCAAACGACCGAACTCACAACACACAGTTGACTCCTTATGTAGCCTTGGCATGGACTGCATAGAAAACACCTCTCTTCTGTTGTTGCATCATATAGATATCACACGGACCATGTAGAGAACACAGCTTACAAATCTGTTGCCTAGCAATGGGCATGTTTGCAGGACAGTTTCCTAGCAACAGCTGTCTCCCTTGGCTTCACAGTTCTTGCCTTGAGAAAATATGCCACATTGCTTCTTTCTTAAGGTTGCTTGTCCCGAGTAGCCTACAGGCTTGCTGCTATTTCCTTTTTTCCGAGGGGACGCTTGTGACACCTGTGATCTGCGTCGCCTTCCTTCCCCATTGCTTGATTCTTGTGACGATTACTTTTCCAGCTACTCCTGCTCCTCCCTTCTTAAAGCCACTTGTCCTGAGCAGTTCCCTGATAAGTTGTGAGCCAATCCAGGTGTACCACCATCATTGTAGATCTAGGGTTCTGCTGAATCCTGTACACCATATTGTTTATATTTGTGACTACCCTGTATGAGACCTCCCATGGGGATTGAAGTTTGATTGATTTTCCTTTTGTGTGGATTGGCTGATAGAGCCAAACTTTGTTGCCAGATCCACCTGCCAATAACCGCTCTTTAGGTCCAGAGTGGAAAAACATTTGTCTTCAGGCAGCATGCACAAAGTGTTATCAGCCTGGGACAGTGGGAAACAGTCTTTCTTTGTGATGTCATTCAGTTTCCTCTAGTCTGTGCATAGGTGGAAGTCCATGTCCTTGGCAGAGGCAAAGGATGACCAGGGGCTGTTTGACGCTTTGATAACCCCACATTGTTGTGTATCCTCTAACATCTTTTCCACATTCACTCGTTTTTCAAAAAGGGGGGGAACCTTGTCGAGGGTTGGTGAATCAATTAGGCCTCTACCATATATATATGTATATGGTTGTACACACTGTCAGTCCAACCATAGTCATCACTCTTAATAGCAAAGATGTCTCTGTACATGGTGAGGAGCTCTTCCAACTCGCAGGATGCAGCATCATTCAGCTTTGTCCTGGCTGTTGCAGTCACATTGTTTAACTTCAGGGTAGTGTTTTGGATCTGTGATTGTTCAACATAGGGTGTGGCCACTAGCATGACTGGCTCACAGTGTGTCAGGGGGGATCCTTTCATGAGCTTCTCGTGGCTGGTAGCATTCAGGAACCTCACAGGTACCTCCTGGTGGTCTCAGACCAGGGTGCTGAGTGTTCACAGAAATATTAATGCCTCCCATTAAAATGTCCCAGTTTGAAATTTTGTACTTCTAGCAAAGGATAATTTGGGTAAGGATTCTAAGAAGTGGCAGAATGTTCAGTTAATGCTTTGTTGCCAGTGTTTCTTAAAATGTAAGAAATGGAATGACTTCAAGGCTTATAAATACTGGTATTAAGTTAATAAGTAGATTATTAATTTTATGTGTACTACTTTGATTGGTTGCCTTATTACCTGAACATGCACTTTATAGACAAAGATATACCCTCCTAGCATTTAAATTGAAAACAGGTGAAGAAGTAAATGTCATATTGCAGAACACCATACCACATTTTCCATCCCACTTCTTACACCAAATTGTGGTGTGTTTAAGGCCGCAACCACTTTCTGACACCAAATTATGATGTGTTTAAGGCTGTAACCACTTTTACACCAAATTGTCATGTGTCTGGGGTTCTGTGACAAATAATTGTAGTTTCTTAGTTTTGATCGTTGTGTTTATTGGATTTTTTTTTTATTGCTAGTGGGGTGGGACTAAGTCCCTTGTACTGCGGTCACTTATGGCCTATTATACCAGCCCCAGATGAGAGGTGAGGGTGATTGTGGAGCAATTGGTGGAATGAAGATTGGCAGGGGAAACCAAAATACTCTGAGAAAACCTGCCCCAGCACCACTTTGTCCACCACAAATCCCATTTGAGCAGACCCAGGATCAAACCTGGGCCACTGCGGTGGGAAGCCAGCGACTAACCACTTGAGCTATGGCACAGCCCTTATTGAATGTTACTGACACATTTACACTCGGTTACAATAGCTCACACATTCAACTATTTCTGGATACCGAATCCCTCGCTGTTGTCTGTGTTTTGAACCTCTGGTCTTCTGTTCTGTGCCTTCAGTTCTCACTGTGAACTCTTGGTTTCAATTCTGAACTGCTCTCCCCTTATTCCTGCTGGGCGGATGGGATAGGAATCACCTCCTTGAAGAGTTCTGTTTGTCATACCTGTGGTAACAGTCTGTTTAGAATGTCGTTACCATGGACATGTCTCCAATAGCTCCATCAAAACCCAGGGTAACGGTGTATTTCGCATTACCATGGGAACAGGCCCCGCAAAGCTTCGCCCAGCAGATGTGCAGGTTGTGGCTTTCAGGCCGCTCGTCACAGTATGCGTTGTCACTTGATGTGATTGTCACCCAGACAATGGAGGAATGTGATTTTGAGCCGTTGTCTAGCAATGGACGCCCACTTTGACTCAGATATTCCTGCTTTTAGGTGGCACACCACAATATTTAGGTTTTAGAGGGTAAAATAATGGGGAAACAGTTCTATTGCATACATTTGAAACTCAAATTCACAAATCCTTACTAAACAAAACTGCACTGCAGCACAAAATTTGTGCTGGTCATAGAACAACTATTACACTGCACTGTTACTCAGTGAAATCACATGTATTCTTTACAGTGAACAGGTCAGTTGTGAGAAGGGCCACTAAATGTAACTCAGTTTGCATTGAAGGTCATTCTGCTGTACTTTTGGGATGTAAGTTGCAGGGGAGTTTTAGCTGCATTTTCCAGGAGCAAAACTGCACCATAAAATAGTGTAATTAGTGTGTAATGTGATAACAGGATTATTCACCATTCATTTAATTTCAGGCAGTTCAACAAATTTGTTTTAAAACTTTGCATATCAGTTATAGGATGCTGAATGTAAAAAATGAGAGGAGACAATAGCAGTAATCAAGTACACTTATTCCCCAAAACAATCTGAATATTTTCTTGATGACTTTATCGGTTCAGTTCATTGATTTCTCTGTGTATACCCTTAGAACTCTTTGTCACTTCTTGTTTCTGCCATATGTTGTTTTCATTTTATATTCCCTTACAGAATATTTTCCCTTTGACATCTCATTTACTGGGGTAATTTCAAGTTTGGAACTAAATTTATATGTAAATCCACACAAGATATATTCCAAAGGGTTCTGATGATGCTGGATGACACAGAATTACTGGGGTTTTGGATTTTTTCCATCGTCTGGAATTTTTATGTAATAGAGGACACAGCGTTTCGGAAACTGGATCCGTTTCCGTCTTCAGGTGAGAAAGGAAGACACCTAATCTCAATCACTGGACCAGTCAACCGTCCAGTGATTGAGATTAGCTCTTTCTAAGGGGCCCAACTGAGTAGGTATCTTCCTTTCTCACCTGAAGATGGAAACAGATCCAGTTTCCGAAATACCGTGTCCTCTATTACCTAAAAATTCCGGATGATATAAGAAGTCCAAAACCCCAGTCATTCCAAACAAGATGTTAGTCAGCTGAACTTAAGGCAACCCACTCCTGCTTATAGAATGAAAGTGTAATATTCATAATGTCTCTATAACTTAATAGTGAAGTTGACTTATCATTGGTGGGGTTATGGATTGATTGGTGTTACAGAGATGGCCGGAGTTCCCGCGAGGAAAAGTCCCAGCACAGTTCCCATCATGAGTCGGGATTGCACAGCGGGGGAGGGTCTGAGCACTACGGGTCCTCTGGAGCCTCTGCAATGCTTGGACCCAACCATGGGCAGTACGCGACTCTGAGCAAGCAGTGCAAGACCCTCGAGTCCTCTGACTTCTACTGAGAGAAGCCTACTAACTGGCACAATGATGATGCCCCCTGCCAGGTCACCAAGCTGTGATCAACCCATCATAGCTAGCAGGGATGCAGAGATTTCCCACACTGGCTGGGAGCCTGGACGTGCCCCCTTCATAGTCACTGACCATTGCCAGATGGCTTCAGCTGTGAAGGAAGGCCTTGGAACTCTCAGCAGGCATACTGAATCATCCAGTGCTAGCAGCCCATATCAAATCACAGAGTTGTGAGTTGCAGGGAGCTAGTAGTCAGAAGAAATGGGGGTTTTGCTATTGACCATTCAAAGAAGAGTTGTCTACTCATGGTGTGATGGAAGCCATAACAATCTGTGTTTATGATATAAGATAGTCATCAGGTCACTGTGTTATGTTTGTTAATGACACACTTGGGTAGCAGCAAACAGCACATTTTTCATGGTTCAAACACATAGTGCATCTGAATTGTAGGTGTATGTGTGTTGTGAAATAGACATCTACAATATGGTACTAGTAACTGTTCTGGCATTATGTATCCATCACTGTTTAATTTTTGTGACAATTTCGTACATGGTTCCTGAAGATGGAATGTATGTTGGGTCTGATGTGGAGGATATTTAATGTAAGAATGGTGGCAACACTGTTTCTTTCTTGTACAAATTCTTGCGCAGTTGTTCGTACTGTATACGAGTTTGTAATTTCAACCTAACTACAGTGATCCATTTGTCTGTTAAATTGGACAGGACATTTTAAGCTGAAGTTACAGAAATTCAAATCTATGAATTTGCCGGTGTATCAGTAATGCAGACTTAACACATTCACACATCATCATGTTAGCTGTAAGTGGAATTCTGATGGGAACAGATAATTTACAAAAAAAAAAAAAAAAAAAAAAAAAAAAAAAAAAAAAAAAAGCAGAAACTTGAACATAGTTGTTTTCTTTTCTTTGTTCTTGTTGTTTGTTGACTTTGCAGTGTGTGCCTGTAGTGTATATTTGTGTGTTTGTGTGATGGGTAGGGCTACAGCTCATTGCTTGGGAGTTCCACATGGTATGCAGTGTCCTCGTATTAAAAAAGCCACATACCAATTATAGTACATGCACAATTATGGCCCACATATCTTGATGAATTTCATGTAGTGACCAGTATGGGCCACTCAAACTGTGATACTTGCAAAAGATGTTCACATTAACAAAGATTCTTCTCTGACAAATATAAATCACTCCGTCCAATGTGACCTGTAAGTTTATTACTACATGAAAAACTTAACACCCTTACATGTTTCGGTCTCTGTGGACCATCTTCAGAGGGCAAACATCACTACAAATAGGAAACCACCTTCACATAAGTTGTTTAGACGTAAAGTACGTACACTTATATGTTACAATACATAGTACACAAAATAGAACATTTCACAAACACAGCAGTTTCCTGGGAATGTAAAGTTTTTAAAAATTATTTAAAATTTCTTGATGCTAATTAAAAACTTTGCATTGTCAATAATTAAAATTCATAAACCGTGCAGGCTAACATTTTTAATTAGCATCAAGAAATTTTAAATAATTTTTAAAAACTTTACATTCCCAAGAAACTGCTGTGTTTGTGAAATGTTCTATTTTGTGTACTATGTATTGTAACATATAAGTGTACGTACTTTACGTCTAAACAACTTATGTGAAGGTGGTTTCCTATTTGTAGTGATGTTTGCCCTCTGAAGATGGTCCACAGAGACTGAAACATGTAAGGGTGTTAAGTTTTTCATGTAGTAATAAACTTACAGGTCACATTGGACGGAGTGATTTATATTTGTGATTGTTAGTGTGACGGACCAGAGTGAAACAAATCAAATTCTTCTCTGAACTCTATAGAATTTTGCCCTTTACTTTTAGTGTCTGGGATGAGGGGTCTAAATGCTAGACTGGCAGCCGAATTTTAATACTCTTTATGTAGATAGAAGTGTTTAATATTGGACTCTGATTTCTGAACACTACTATGGAGATCTTGAAGCTACATCTGCAAGTGATCTGTAGTTCATTCAGCTTGTTATTCATATAGTGATTGTTTATCATGATGAAACTCATCTTGTACAGTAAATATTAAGTGGTGTAATTTTAACTTCTATATAAAAAAAATGGTAGCCAGTATACTGCATAACAATGAAGGACTCCCTTCTGTCTTTGGGTATTTGAGTGACAGTACTGTCACAGGTACAATGGCCTACTTGACTTTTTTTTTTTTTTGCTTTTCTCTGGCCTAACTACAAGAGTGAATGATTACAAAATCCAGCTGTACTGCATCTGGGATGCAATTAAGCTTATTTAATTGCATGAGTTGTCCTTTATTTAACTATACATTAAATATCAAAAGAATGTAGGAGTGTCTGTAAGGTCCCAGAATTTGAAAAAGATGGGAATCAGAGAGCATGATTTACATAATTTTGCCCTTACAGTTTTCAGTAGTAAATACTGAATATTAGTAATTGCAGATTACATACATTTAATTGATTTTTCTTCCCATGGCTACCCACAGTGGTGACATTATGTTTGTACTGCAGGGTTCTTTTTTATTACCATTTTATTTGGGTCTAATAGCCATGTGAGATGTCATTCTTTGTTATTTTCTCATGCTTTTGTTCAGTCCAACAGTACAGAGTTTGCTGTTAGTAAGGACATTATACATAGGACACTCATAGTCTAGACACACAACACAACAGGAAGAGATGCCCAACACCATAAAATACATGAATGCATAGGTGGGACTACGCAGTGAATATTATAATCACAGAATGGGAAGTAAAAGCAGTTTCTACCAACAATTTTTAAACACTTGATGTTTATCAGTGTTGGTCGAAACATGTAATGCAGTGTACAGAAGCTTTAAAAAAAGGTTTGAGAGACACTGTATGTATGTAGGAATCTTTTAAATAAGTCTTAGAAAGATGTGTTTCACATAAGACAGTGAACCAGTGACATTTGTGGAATAATGAGTGATGTGCAACAGGATGCTACAATATAATACCATGTTGGATGTTGAAGGTTTTGCAATATTTTGGCAAACATTGCAGTTGTCATCTGTAGGTTGAATGTCTTGCGGTGTGGGGCATTGGAAGCTCATATGTAGGTCTTGTAGTGGACAGTGAGTGAAAGATGAACACATGATTAGACAAAACAAAGCAGCAGGTTGCCTTTTATTGGATACCACCCAGCTCTTCTGGTTCTTGCAGTCACACCTTTACCTTCCTCTCCTCTCATCACCCACTGCTAGTTCTGCATAAGTGAATCTGCCCCTCCCCCTCCACACCACCACCACCACCAAGATATTAACTACAATGTTTGCCAAAATGGGAAACGTTCAAAAATTGTCACTGCTTGCTTCTGAAAGTTATACATTAATATATCTATATTTCGTTCATAATCCCACAGTGTTTAGAGTTGTGTAACCATTTGTATAAATGTTTGCCAAAATGGCAGACCTTGAAAAATTGTCACTGCTTGCTTCTGAAAGTTATACATTAACATATCTATATTTCGTTCATAATTCCACAGTGTTTAGAGTTGTGTAACCATTTGCATATCCTTCTCTTATTGTAAATTAAAAATAACGTAACATTACTCTCAGCTATATGAACTGTTTTGAGGTAAAACTGAAAATATTCTCTATTGACAAAGTATTTAAATGTGGAAGCTACTATCATAGCATACTATTAACAATAAAAATTATGCCTTGAATTGCAGTCAAAGTAACTGAAATGTGAAATATTGTTGTAGAAAGTTTAGGTTGGTACACTTTCCCAGACCTTGTCTTTACGCATTCATTTCACCCCCATGAAATCTAAGTGTTATTCCACTGAGAGCAGTTTGATTGTGATATGATTATTGTCATTTAGAACAATTGAAATTTTGTATTATGTTATTATTTCTGCATTTCATTTGTGACTGACCCCCAGAATTTGGCCGCTTTACTTGGATAGATCAAAATAAGTAAAATTATTAAATTATGTAAAATAAAGTATGCAGGATCCCAGTAATATAAATATTAATTAAATTAAATTAAGTTAATATTATTTTTGTGTTGCCAGCGGGCCTTTTATATCGCCATGTCTTATATGTGTCCCTAGGGACACTGGAAATATTTTGAAACTTGGAGTTGGGGGGGGGAGTAGCTCTGATGCTTAACATTTGATTATGCTTACATCAGAAAAATGCTTTTTATTTCCTCTCCCTCCTACTTTCAGTATTCCCTATAGTTTGATTTGCTGAAATTTGAAGTTGAGAAGTAATTTTTGTTTTAATTTATGTGGGATAAATATCTGAAAATATGCCTGACTCTTACAATGCAATAGTCCCAAAATGTGAATAATTTTAGTAATGTAGCATGTGTTAAATTAATATTTAACTCATTCAAGCACCATTAATTTTTTAAATACATTATGGTATTGAGCAACCGCCTCTGTGGTCTAGTGATCCAGAGGTCCAGGTTCGATTCCCAGCACAACCAGATTTTTTTCTGAGAAGTAGTGGGTCTGGAATGGGGTCCACTCAGCCTCATGATGATAATTGAGGAGCTATTTCAAGGAAGTAGCGGCTCCGGTCTAGAAAACCAAAATTAATGGCCGTGGGGATTCGTTGCGCTGACCACATGACACCCTCTATTCACAAAAGTTGACACTAACTTCACTGACCAGTGGCAGTCGCTTGGTCAGTATAGTTGGCTTGTGGACTGAAATCGTGGAATGTTGTATTGAGCATCAGTCAAAATTATTTTTGCCTACTAATTTTGATGCACTGTTTGTTCCTTCCCTTTTTCTTAGATGAGACAGCTGGTTGAGAGCTGTGTGAATGTGTGTCTGTAGGAGTAGATTGTTTAGCAGTACAGAACATGACATTTCTTTCATCTCTTCTTTAGGTTTTCATATATTAAAAAGGTACTTCCAGAGTGTTTTTACAGTGGTTTATTAATTTTGTATAATGACAGGAAAGAAGTTCTCCACATATTTCAATGTAACTTTATTTAACACAAATTAATTAATGTCCGTGAAGAAATTAGAGAAATACACATTGCTGTTTGCAGTTTTTCAGGCCTTTTACCAAATTCTGTGGAGCAGTGGTTAACATTTGTGCTTCTCAGAAGGTTCTGGTGTAGGTTAAGACTGAGAGACCAGTTGCTGTGAATCAAGTTTTCATGGTTTTTCCCCTCAGTCTTTCCAAAAAATTATAGAATATTGTCTGTGAACAGGTCATGACTTCTTCCTTTCACATTCTTTGCAGTTCAGCATTCATAATCATTCTGTCATTTAGTGTTGTGTCTATGTATTTGACAAAACTTCGCTATTTAATGAATAAATAGATTTTTTCCTTATGCTAAGAAGAAAAGCAAAGTAGCACAATTACATCTCTTTGTCAATCTCAGCATATAGTACAAGTTCTATTGTTGTTTTGTTAAAACATGTTTTCAATGACAGCTGTTTTGTTGTCTGAAATATTTGTATATCCTTTTTCATGGCCAATGTCCTTGCAGATATTTCTTCCACTGCATAATAGGCTGAAGGCTAGAATATCCTCATTTGTCACCCAAATAAATTATAAATTTTTACTTCTGTGCAATTACAAATATATAAACTCATTGGTAAAGCAGATGAGCCGTTGTATTGCAGTTGTATTTGTATTGTAATGTTGATCTTGAAACAGTATTAACCTCTCAGAAACTTAAAATCAGTTATCTGTTATTCTGCAGCAAGAAGTAGAAGGATATTTGCATAGTAACATTCTTATTCCTTTCCTTGTGTAGTTAAGTGCTGAATATCCCAGAATTCAACACTGAACTGTGCTCTCTGTGCATTAATTTTTATAATTAATTGTCAGTCACTATTCAACTGTGAGCATCTGTGCTCTCAAAACAGTCCTATACAATTCAGAGCTAGGAGGAAATGAAGACAGATTTTAAATTTAAAAGGTATATTAGTGGCGTTGAATAATATTTTTATTACTAGTAATATGCTGCCATTTTCATAAACTCAATTAAGATCCATCTTTTTAAAGGCAAAAATACCATATAACATTTAAAGTATGTTTCTTCACTGCTTTCACAGTTGCATATACAAGTTCAATTATCATTGTTCAGATTTTCCATTGTTTGACTTTTAGCATACAAAAGGTCATTTCACTGAAGTCCAGAAGTAGAACATTCCATGTTAACCCAGTGTTCATTTATACGAGAAATCCTTGACTCTATACACCTCAGAAAATCATAGCAATATAATCAAAGTAATGCTTCTTTCCTGGCATTGTTTTTAAAAGGGAGAAATGCATGTAAGAATTTGTATTTATTAGTTGCGGGATGTTAATATTGACCTTCCTATGGTATGAATTAACAGTCCTTTCATTCATTGTAATATGGTCTGATGTGACAGAGTGGTCTTAATGAACTTGTGTAAATGTGTAAATCCGTGTGAAAGTAACATCTAGCATATACTTTCTTATCATCAGAATGTTGCTGGATTTGATACAGTGAATGTGTGAAATAAGAATTTCTGTTGTGTCAGTATTTTTAATCGGGCTCTCAAGTGACAATAATTGCAGCACTGACCAGCAGAAAGGATTCTTTGCCAATGTGGATAAATCTTTTGTATTGATCCAACAGTGTATGTTACCCCTGCCCAATAGCTTGTATTAGATTTGTATACATTGAATGTTTTGATTATGTGGGTATGAAATGACAGAGAATAGAATTACAAATGTGACATTTTGATGTTGCTCTCTTCACTCAGTTGTGTCTGCTGGGTGATTCGTTGTTTGTGGTATTAGTAATGCAGCTCCATGATTTCCATTTTCCAAGATTCTGTTTTTATATATATATATTTTTTTTATTATTATTTTCATGTGCAGACAATGGTCCCCAGAAAGTGTGATATGTACAGAGATCAGAAAGGAATTAAAGATGGGATTGCAGAAGTACAATATATCAGGTTGCCAGGAATCAAGGTAAAAGTATGTGTGTAGGATGAAACTTCAATATAAGTTATAGTATCTTACAGTCATATTCACTTTTGGTATGAGAATCTTCACAACATTGTTTTGAAGGAAGTGTCTGCTACAGTATTCAGGTCATTGTATTAAATAGCATGAGTTTTCAGAAGCTAGAAATGTATCTTCTGAATACCATTTCAGTGCAAATAGAAGCTGTACTCGTATGTGTATTTATCTCTTTAATTAGATACCATGATCTGTAACAGTCAATGAATTTTAATGGATAGACTCGTTAAAATCTCATTTACATTTACATTTATTTTCACTTCATGGATCTAATCATCTCCCGTAGGGCTGGATATAAATCATGTCACATATTACAAATTCATGATGACTACACATCATTCATCCTTTGTCCAATAAAATATATAATCAGGCCTCTCACACATAGCTCAAGTTGTCAGGACAACACACATGGGTCATGGAAAAACCACAGTCAAATTCACGCCTTGCCATTCCACACACACACACTGGCAAGCTGTATAATTAAAACAGTTAAAATTATAAAATATTAAAATTCATAACAAAAACAGACATCATACATACTACTACACTTACAGCAAGCAAGTCCCAACAATATATAATTCACGCACACAGACCATTTATTAACTCTTAACTTTTGAACCTCTTGCATGCTCGACAAATTCATCAATGAGTAAAATGCGTTACTTTGCAAAGAATTTCGTAAAACAAACCTAAATTAATTTTTATCATTATTTAAAACTGTGATATTTGACAGCAGAGTATTAAATAGCTTGACGTCTGAATAATACACCCCTCTCTGATAGGATGATAAATGTGTTGAAGGTATATGAAGGTGGTCATTCCTTCTGGTACCAATGACATATACAGAGCTATTGGCCTGAAACTTATCCAAATTATTAACAACAAATGTCATCATTGAGAGCAAATATACACATGGGGTTGGTAGAATGTCAAGCTTTTTAAATAGATCTCTACAAGTATGAGTTGGGCCCACCCCCATCATTATTATTATTTTCTTTTGTAGAACAAAGACCTTATGACTGAATGATAATATGCATAATATACAGCTTTAAGACTATTTATATTTAATATATAGGATAATTTTTTGCATTACAAAACAAAACTGTGCTCAACTTGTGAATCAGAAAATCGATATGTCCCTTACAAGCCAGGTGATTGTCCAGCTGCAAACTGAGAAATTTTGTCCTTTCTACTTCTTTCAGCTTTTTGTTAAAAAACAGTGTATATAGAGGGTAGCTCATAGCTGCTGTTGGGGTGAATTTTATCATTTTTGTTTTATCCAGATTTAACACTAATTGATTATTTTGAAACCACGTAAATATGTGATTAAAAATAACATCCAGTTTTATTTTTAAATTATAGTAGTCTTTAGCTGTGCAAAGAATACTTGTGTCATCTGCAAACATAATAACTTCCGAAATTTTACTTATTTCAAGGGGGAAATCGTTTATGTATATATTAAAGAGTAAGGGTCCCAACACTGATTCCCAAGGCACACCACATCCAACAATTTTCCAGTTAGAATAATATTTATTATTTATATAATTCAATTCCACTCTTTGCCTCCTACTCATATATTGGTGGTAAGATTTAAACCATTGCAAAAATACAGCCTGCACTCCATAGTACTGCAATTTCATTAATAGAAGGTCATGATTAACGCAGTCAAAGGCCTTGGCTATGTCACAAAATATACCAGTTACATACTATTTTCTATTCCAAGTTGTAAGTATTACATTGGTTAATTTAAACATTGCATCTTTGGTTGATAATCCCCTTTGTAATCCATACTGCTCCGAAAGTAGTATTTTATGTTTTACGATATGATCATTGAGTCTTCTAAAAATTGCTGTTTCAAAAACTTTTGCAAACCCAGTTACTGTAGATATTGGCCTGTAGTTATTTATAACAGCCTTTTCCCCTCTTTTGTATACTGGCTTAATAATTGCATATTTTAATCTTTCTGGATACAGACCCATGGTTAATGACTTATTGATTACATAAGTTAGAGGTTTACTAATTTGTTGTCTGCACAGTTTTATAATTTTATTTGTTACACCATCATACCCTGAAGAGTTTTTTGATTTTAATTTGCTAAATATACTAATTATTTCCTCTTCTGTAACTAAATTAAGATTCATGTCTGGAATACCATTTGAGAAATGGGAATGCAAGTATGACATTGCAGTATAAACATTAGTTTTCTTAATATTAAGATTTACTGTTATTGATGTGAAATATTTATTAAATCTATGAGCTGCTTCTTCAGTATTTATTTTTTTACTATTATTTTGAAAGTCTGAGGTAGACGTTCTTTGTTATGATTGTTAATCCTTGGCACTATGGCCCCAGTGGCCCTAGGCCTATCTCCATGAACTCCTCCCTTCACTTCGGTTTTTCTAGATCTTACACATTTGGTAGGACTCCTTGGGCGGGTGATCAACTAATCGCAAGGCCTCTACCTGTACACCAACACAGAAAAACGCACACACACATCCATGCCCTGAGTGGGATTCGAACCCATGATCCCGGTTTCCAAGCAAGCGAAGACAGTACATGCCTTAGACCACTCGGCTACTGTGACCGCCATATTTCCTTTTAGCTTCTCTTATTACTCATCTTAATCTCATGCAGTAGGATTTATAGTATGATTGAAACAAATAGTTGTAATTGTTTCTACAGAGAATGAACAAAGATTCCTTCTGTCTACAGGAGGTACGTATACCACCTAGATAAATTCCTATTTTGTATCTTCAATATTAGTGTTTTGTAATTGGAGATTATTACATTCTGTAATGTATAATAACAGCCATCCATCAAAGGACAATGTAGCAGGGAATTTAATTTTCATGTCAACATAGAGACCTGGAAATCAGGGGGAGCTGCAGTACATACCATGTTTGTGTGTCAAGGCAGAAATTTGTACTACTTTGGTGCTTCTCTCATGAATGATGAAATACAACTGACTTTTTTTAAATTATTATATATATAATATATATAGAAATATATTCCTTTTCAAAGTTGTTTGCCAAAGAGAGAACTGTAATGAAATCAAAGACTGTGAGTGGGTGGGCAATCATAATTATTGAGTTTTGTATTTACACGTGTGTTTATCATAATACTATGTTGGTGTTGTACATTTTGAATAAGTGAGAGAACAGCTGTGAATAATTAGATTTTCTGCCCAACCTTATTGCACAAAATCTACTAGAAGTTCAGATTACAAAAGGAATTAATTTAGTTTTGTCCATGGATATACTTCAGGTCAACACCATTTAATTAATTTTCTGCAGTTTCCAAATATACAAGCAGCTGTAGTCGAGTGATAAATTTTAAGAGAATACATAATTCCTAGAACACTAATTACTGGTCCTGGTCATAGTTATCAGTACAGTAATTGCATGATTTATTGGTGACAATATTTCCTTCTCTCAGTACAAATTTCCTGAATCAAAGGTAACTGTATGTAACCGTAAGTACTCATTCACCTATAAACTAAGCTGTACTGTAAACTGTAAACAGGCCTATCCTGTCCATATGCATTTGATTCTTACTAATCGAAATGCTATTGGCTGTGTGTGGATGTAAAGAGTGTTAATGTGAAGGCTGGGCATCACTAGTGACAGAATGTGGCTCAACAAAACTGTTCTAACTAAATGCTGTTCTGTTTGTCTTAAGTATGTAGTGAACATGCATATATGTATGAACTGATGGTACAGAGTCTGTACAGTCTGGCTGAAGAGAAGTTACATTTTATCACTGACAAATTTTCACTATGGAGAATAAACATTATGAATTTTGAAATATTGTCTGAACCTGTATATAACTTTACAGATGTAATCACTGTAATGTGCATGCTCGTAGGGCAATCCTGAATTGTGTGTGGATAGGAAAAATGTGGGTATGAGATAAAAAACATTATCTTAAGCCAATTTTATGTGTGTGCAAATTTCTGTAACAGCTTCATAATTTAAGTATTTTAAGTGACCCTTTGCCAAGGAAGGAGATTGCAACTTCATGAAAATGGATATATTTTACCAAGAAACCCTCTTTTTGGGTCTTCATGATGGGTAAAGTTGTAAAGGGACCAATACAGTGGTGTTTTCGCCAAACTTCTAGCTTCAGCATCTGTAACTTATTGGGACAGAAGAATATATGAAGACATTTCTACCTCTTCAGATAAAATGTAATGCTTTACTCTGGAAAGAATTCTGTGACCGTTTTCTCTTCCATAAAATATAAATAAAATAAAAAATTTGGATTTTGACCTGTTATTGTCCCCTGTGGCCTCAAGAATTTGAATTAATGCATTTTCCAGTTTCCAGCAAATAGTATAACAGAAAAAGTGATATGGATACAAGATTGTGATCAGGTCATTTTAAGTGCAGAATCCAGAGATTCTGTCTGTTGCAGTATAGAAGTTTTGAGTTCCCCACTCCAAATACACAACCTTGGTGATCTGAATCTGGTCCAATAAAATCTCAGTACACAGTGGAAATTACCTAAAATATATTTTATCAAGAATGATAATATCATCTGACTTGCACTGTATAAATTTTCATCACAGTTATGGCTCCTGACCAGAAGCCTTATTTATGTCTTTTCTGGTAAGAGGAGTGAACCTAAATAAACAATAAAGAAATAACTATGAGGTAAGAAATAAACAGTGAAATAAAATAGCAACAAAGTAAGATGGCATGCACTTTTCTTGAGAGAAATTAATGAACTCTTGTTTATTTTACATTAAATTTAAATATACATAGAAATTTGATATTTGTCCCCCCCCCCAGATTTAGTCACATTAAGAGGGAATAATGTGAATGTAAAATATATTTAAATCCATGATCCTAGAACAAGATTTTTGTTCATACACTGAGAAATTTATGCATCTGAGAGTAACAACATATAACACTTTGTGTACTGATGCGAATTTACACAGGATTTTCATTAATATTATCTGTAACGTAGGTTCATTATACATATTGTCACATATGTAGAGTTATAGTGGAGAATACTAACATTTAATTAACCATTATGGATAATATGTAAAAGTACAAATTTGTAGTAGGATGATAAGTGTTTTTCAGCCAAAAAGAATATTTTATATATTAAAAAATATGATTGAATTTTAAATATGTTTCCACCCTCTCCTCTTTGCTACCTGCTCAAAAAATCCTGATGTTATCATCTGGCAGTGATAAAAAGCACTATAAAGTGAACTGATGTGATTGTTTGAGAACGGCATTGTTGTTGCATGTGAGTTACTCTGTACCATTAGTTTGAAGGTGTGTGGTATTGTGTACATTCCTGGTACTGATACCAATACAATGAGTTATTACTATAATGATAACATTACCACTTTTAGGCTTTCTGGGCACAAACCAACCAACTCTTACTTTTTAACGTTACTTAAAGTGGAACTGTTTTGCTCACATTTGATTAATTTGTTCTTATTTTCTGCATTGACAAACATTATGACTGGAGGCAAAGTATTGTAGTAAAGATGAAAATATTCTCTAAGATTCTTCATATGACCTTTTTTTTCCATTTTATACTGTAAACACTCACTCTACCAAAAACAAAAAAGAATAAGAATGGAATAATGATAAAATAGTAATAATAAATATTTTGAAAAACTTGAATTAGATATCATAAATTTATTTTCTTATCCCATCCAGTAGTTTTTATTGTCTCACCTAAAGATAATCCATATTTTTTTACCTGTGACTGAATGTTAAAATTATGCATTCACCTCAGATATCCATTTATCCTGACATAAGTATGGTGAATATTGCTCCCTGCACTAATTTATACTCTACTGTAACACTTACACCAATTTGTAAATAGAAAAATCACCAGTTACACTGGATTACAGAGAAGAGGTTTTTTGTCCCATGTACAATGTACGTGGATTTTATAGATTTTTTTAATGCTGAGTTTGAAAAAGACCTAACAATTTCTGTTAACCACCAAATCTGAACAATTTAAGGAAGTAATAACAACATCAGAGTAGAAATTGCACACGGAAATCACCTAAACTGTAATAACTGATGATTTACACATATATTTGTCTCTGGAGTACTTCTCACTATGTCCAACAGTAAGACTAAAAAGAGTAAAAAGTAAGGCTATCCCTGTAAGAGGCCGTGAAAGCCCATAAGGTTGTGAGACACTGAGTGTCCCACATTATCTAGACAATCGGCTCAAAGATGGCAGTAAGGTTGTCAACCTTACGCGCTGGCCGTGCTTTACTCCCCAGGAAAATTATTTAATTAATTCCTGGTACTCATTTCTGTTGGAGGCTGAGTTGACCCTAGGGCCATAGTGCAGCTGGAAGGATTAGGTCAAGTGAAAAAATCCAATGACCTCATTGGGACTTGAACCCGTGACCTTCCAGCTTGTAGCATAGTGCCTCAACCAATTACACTACCGCATGCCCCCCCCCCATGTCCAACAGTAGTCATCCAATATGCCGTGGCTCCATTTGACCTGGTAGTGTGTCTCCATCATTGATATTGCTTGATGAACATGCTTCCTATGCTTATTACTAACAACACCTGCATTTGCTGAGAAGGTGTTGACATATTACTCCAGAAAATGAATTTTTAATTACATTTTGCATCCCATGAATTTGTAGGCATTGAGAAATTCTTAAGTGACTGTTTCCTATTTTGAAATTTCTGAGGATGTTTATAGTTGCTGTTGTTAAGTTTCTGAAGAAGTGTGTGGTCATTGCTTTAAATGCTCTGCAAGTTTGTCCTTCAAATTAAGTTCATCTAAATTAAAAAAAGGGTTGACATGTGACATTTTTTCCCTAGGAATCAGTGCCATTGAAGTGTCATTGTTTCCTTGAGTAATTATTTTCCCATGCTCAGCTATCCCGTTCACATAGGACACAACAGGATTTTGTAGAGCCAAGTTGCAAAGCAAGCAGAAGTGCATGCACTTTTAGGTCTCTACATATATGCCAGAATAGTTATCATATTGGATATGTTTCACAAAGTCGTGCATGTTGTCATATGAATAGGATGTGCTATTAGAATTGAAGGGTATTTGCTTTCATTATGGAGCACCCCAGCTTTAAAACTTGGCTTTGAGGAGCTGATAAATAGGCCACTAGTCAAGGACTTCCATGAGAAAGTCCTCACCATTACAGTATACCAAATTGCCTTCCCGAGGAAAATATGATAGGCCATTTTTACATTTGGGGAATAAAAATATCTTGGTATATCTTTCTAGAAAATTTCAACCTTCAGTCTGGAAGCCAAATATCCACAGTGATGTTTTGGCAGTCGTCATAGAATAGTGCTTAATTAATTAAGCTCTGGACAACTTTATCTTTTACCTTTACAGGTCACTGATAAAATCATTCGGATCTGCTTCAGACATTAAATGAGGTTCTGTCACTGAACAAGATGAAGTTTCTAGAAACTGAGTAAACTATGAATGAAATAAATGAGGATAAGCAAGTGAAATCAGGAAAATAACCGACAAATTAAAATTTATATCTATTCTGTCTGACAGAATTGGAGTATGGACATGTCTTATACAAGAACACACCACAAGTACTGACAACCTTGTAAAAAGGGGAAGAGCAACCCCCCCCATGATTACCATGATTACTTCTGACATCTTCATACCCTCTCTCCATCCACACAATAAACACATTTATGGTTACTATTACTTCACGTAGAATTTATACATTTTTATCATATTCATATTTATATCCTACTTTAACAAGGAATCTTATTGTTCCTGGTTCACAGAATCTTGGTGATCCAGCAAATAAAGCATATTTTGATGCACTGACTGATAATACACCAGGAAATTTCTTCATTACTGCTGATTTACCAATATTGCGACAACCATGCCTGAAGCACGAACACATCCATTACCAATCATTTAAATTGCAGTTTTTTATAGTTGTTAGTTTTGAGGTTGTCATGGTAATGAGTATGGATCTGGAATATGACGGCTTGTAGTGTGGTAGATATGTACCAATATATGGAACAATAAGCCGTGCAGGAAAATGAGGGTAAGGATCAAGGGCTAGGAAGGCAGGAACTGAGAGCTGAACGCCAGGGGCTCGAGTCTAGGTGGAGGAAAGAGCTCTAGAGGTCACCAGGCAACTCTGCAGTGGCGCGGGGTGTGGAACTGAACTTACCGCACTTACCGCCCATATGAACCATATGAATCTCGTGCCCCTCGTGCCGCTGTACGTAAACCCATATTGGTTGACAACATGGCCGCCATGACACCACGGTGCAATGCTGCTGCCATCTCTACGCATCCTAAATTTAAAAGGGCCGACAGCACAATCGGTAAGAAGGTATGCCATCAATGTAGAATTCCGTACCTGTAGGCAATAATGAATTTCGTGGCCGTAAATGTACAGGTGGGCGGCTATAAGACGCAGTGGAGGTTTCTCTGCGGCCAGCGACCATACAACAGTGCGTATAAGTGCAAATTAAAATTTCCGTTAGTATAATGAAGCCTGTTAGCACATGTTTGCAGCGAGGAAATTCAGAGTTTCCGTCGAAGGCAAAACGTTTGCGCCAAGAGAAAAGGTGTGCCAGGCATTGTACAGCGTATGTGTAAATGAACCTTCCCTCACTCCTCAAAAGTACTAGTGTATATCTATGTCTGCTGCCGGCACCTACGTGTATGCCACTGAGAGCAAAGAAGGGTATGTTCTCAGAACGCTGCTGCGAGGTCTAGATGCGATTGAGACGATTGAGACGCAGTGTGAGCGCTGAAACAAAAATGAAATTTTATGTCAACAGAGTTAGATCAGTTGGATGTCATCTCATTGAACAGACGAAGAACCCCCTTCGTGAGCCATGTACAATATCTGTATATTTTTCGGTAAGAGGATTAGATACATAAATGATCGAAGTATATACCTTCACAACATTTATTAGAGCATGTCCTTCATTGAAAAGTGAGCGATTAAGCTCTAAGATGAAATGTACCGTCCACAGAGCATTATTTATGCCTGCAATGTCGTATGCTTGCCTTCGGTTTGCGGAAAATACACACGTTTCGAAAGTGCATGGTGGGCCTTTGGTAAGGCACTGGTGTATGGTTTAGCGGAGTTTAAATGCCCGACTGGCCAAAACGGGGTACTTTGGCCACGACGACTATACTGATCACTGGCACAAACGGGGCACTTCGAACGTTAAAGGTTAAACACAATGCTTAAATTATTTAAGCCCCCTAACAGGAACGGGCATTTAAACGCAGAGTAGCAGCGGGCATTTAAATAAACTACGGCCAGCTCAAGCTTACCACCATTTCAGAAGTCCGGCGTTTAAAGGTTAAATAGCTGAGTAATATCAAGGGTGGCCGGTGGTCTATAGGTAAGGTGAATGGCTTAGAAATTATGTGGTTCGAAGACATGATTATTTTTGTAAAAAAAA
>NW_019737086.1:287860-293788 GCF_002891405.2 Cryptotermes secundus
TATACGTATAAGTTATGCTCAAACTCATCCACGAGCCAGTACTTTTATTGCTGATTCTGCAGAATAATGTGTTAAAAATATATAGTAAAATTCGATGTACACATCTTTTTTGTATATATATACGTGTATCTATAAACTACAGAATTCGAGGTCACTATGAACGCACAGAAAACAGATCGCACTTTGTATCTCAGCCACGATGCTACTGTCTGTTCACGACCTTAGAAAGGGCAATAATCTCTTGCATGTATAATGGAAGGTCTTAGCACTGACCCGGGACCCCTCTAGCTCTTTTTCTTGAATAACCATTCTTTCATTCTTCTGTCCTTTAGTCAAACGATTCGAAAATCTGAAGGCTGTAACAAGATGTAAGTTTTCCCACCAGAGAACCAAATGATTTTATTCCTTCCAACAGTTTTATGACTCCAGGGACTGCTAAATTTGTCAAGTGTTACAAACAGAAATGAATTTATAATGTATCTGACTCAATTTTTGTGATAAATGGATGGAATTGACTTTGTTTCAGCAAAGAACATAGTGTCGCATATTATAACGGAAGATTTGAAAATGTTTATACAAAGAGTTATACTCTATTTTTCAATTTTTTTTTTCCCTTTAATTTGGATACGTACTGCAAAAATATTTTTCCAGTTCTTCACAGAGTTGTTCTGCATTATACATTCATTTCTGTTTGTAACACTTGACAAATTTAGTAGTCCCTGGAGTCATAAAACAGATGGAAGCAATAAAATCATGTGGTCTTTTGCTAACACTGCTTACACTCTTCGGATTTTCGAATCTTTTGAGTGTAAGTCTGAAGAATGAAGGAATGGCTATTCAAGAGATAGGTAGAGGGGTCCCTTCTTAAGTGCTAAGACCTTCCGTCATAGCTGCAAGAGATTATTGCACTTTCGAAGGCCGTGAACAGACAGTTGCATCGTGGCTGAGATACAGAGCGCGATCTGTTTTCTGTGCATTCATAGTGAAATCGAATTCTCTAGTTTGATTTCAGTCTATATATACATCAAGCAGATAACAAAAAAATGTGTGTACATCGAATTTTACTATACACACTAACACATTAATCTACAATAAAAGTACTGGCTCGTGGATGAGTTTGGGCATAACTCATACGTATATTCTTATTTGCTGTTGTTCATTTAGGTATCCTTTTAATTCCTCTTATTATGGTTTCACTCAAGTCTGTCTGATAATAACTACATTTAAAAATAAATATTTAGAACTGTGCATACGCTTCCACTTTTTACCCTTGGCACTACACCCCTAGTGGGCCGAGGCCTATCTCCATGAACTTCTCCGTTCATTTCGATTTTTCTGGACCTTTACAATATCGATAGGACTTCTTGGGCGGTTAAGCAGCTCATCGCAAGGCCTCTACCTGCACACAAACACAGAAAGTGGGATTCAAACTCACGATATCGGTTAGCAAGTGCCTCAGACTGCTCAGCTACCGTCACCGGCATGCGATTCCACTAGCGAAGTTTAAATTCCAGACTGACCAAAACAGAGCACTTTTAGTCAACGAAATAAAAACTTAGCGCCACCTGTGGATAAAAATTTCAACACTCGAGACTAAATCCTCACGGAAAGCCACAGAGCGTCATTTGGGGTTTTACATCACGCAGTTATTTAAATGCTTGAAACCAAGCTAAAACAACGCGAGTTAACAAGGAACAATGAAATACAAACTTAGTACCCTCTGTGCAGCAAAACGTGAACACTCGCAACTAAATCCTCATGGAAAGCCACGAAGTGTTAGCCCAACCATGATATTACGCAGTTATTTAAACGCTTGAGATCAAGGTAAAACGACGCGAGATAACAAGGAAAAATGAAATAAAAACTTTAGTTCCATCTGTGGATCAAAACGTGAACACTGGGCAGCCCCGTGAAACTCCTATGTTATAGGTGGGCAACATGGCCGCCATGACACTATTGTTCAATGCTTCTGCCATCTCTACGCATTCTACATTAACTAAATTTGACATGGCCAAGAGCACAATCGGTAAGAAGGTACGCTAACATAGTAACTATTTTGAGTGCCCTCCCCCAATGCTTTGTTCGCTAGAATAGCAATAAATTCTTTTACAACCAGATCTCTTGTACTGCAGAGGTTCCCGCCCCCATCCTATTTCTATTTTGAACTGTGTTCAGTATCAATAGTCAAGGAGGATGAGGTTGGCAGGGCATGTAGCACGAATGGGGAAGGCGAGGAATGCATATAGGATATTGGTGGGAAAGTCAGAATGAAAGAGACTACTGGTAAGACGAAGGTGTAGGTGGGTGGAAAATATTAAAATGTATCCTAGAGATAGGATGGTATGGTATGGATTGGATTTATCTGGCTCAAGATAGGGACCAGTGGAGGCCTCTTCTGAACACAGTAATGAACCTTCGGGTTCCATAAACGGCTGGAAAATTCTTGAGTGGCTGCACAACTGGCGGCTTCTCAAGAAGTGCTCAGCTCCATATTAAGTTCAATATCACTTCACCCATATCCTTTTGTTGGATTTGAGTGAAGTGCTATTAAACCTTCGGGTTCCTTAAAGGCTGGAAAATTCCTCAGTGCCTGCACAACTAGTGGCTTCTCAAGAAGGGCTCAGCTCCATAAATAAGTTCAATATGACTTCATCCATATCATTTTGTTGGATTTGAGTGAAGTTCTATTAACCTTGGTCCCCCACCCTTTCCAAAAAAGAAAACAACGGAATAAAAGCCTCTGCAGCTCTGGAGAACAAGAGATTAGGTTGCCAATTATTTATCTGGAGAAAGTTTGTCACCAGTGCCTGGAAAGTCATAACCTTTCTTTCACATGAAACACCTCTTTAACCAAAGGCACTGAACATTGTGAACTGTAACATACATGGAATATTTGTATTTAGGAAAGCTGAGGGTGGGGAAACTTGAAGGAAAATTCTGTTTCCATCAGAGATACATATATTAAATTCCATAATTCCCTCATAACTTACACTTGAAAGCCATACAGGACACAGTTCTTCGGTTACTTTTAATTATTATAAATCATGTATTGTAAGCAACAATACTCATGTTCCCATTTTCATCAGAATGATGGAATTCGAGAATGTGAAACACACTCTTGTCAACAAAGATTAAGACTGCATTTAAGGATATAAGAAAATCTGATATATTCATCTTCACCAGTTCAGTACTGGGCAGAATAATATGGCGAAAATAATAACATATCTTAAAGAAATATAATGAATACTGAAAATTTGGTATCTATTCAAATTCCAGTTCAGTAATGGATATGATTATATAGCAAAAATTAATAATATATCTTAAAGAAATGCAATTAATATTGAAATCTTATGTTCATGTTCACCAGTTCAGTACAGGTAGCATTATATGGCAAAAGGAAGAGAAGGAATACACCTATACCAACAAAAGTGAACAATGTAACGAAAATGAAATAGGTAAAGAAATTACATAAATAGTCCTACCCACATTCAATCCTGATACTGATTTTGTTTCTCAGAGTTTCACACTGAGGTGGATAACCTGAACTTTGCAGGTCAAGTATAAAGTAATGCCTCTTCATTCTTACCTACACATAAACAAGCCCCGTGTGTGTCAGAAAACAATTTCCCACACAATTTTCGATTGAAATTTAATTACTTGAAGATAAAGGCCAAAATGAACTCTGGCCAAGTGAAGTTCTAATATTCTGAGACGAAGGAAACATGTTTGCAAAACGGGAAAGAGATGGAGCTCAATGTAAAATTTGAGGCTTTCACGGCGGTGACTATGAAGAAAGCAGTTTTCTGGGATTTGGCACNCGGTTCACGGTCTCTTCGCTTGCAGATTTCTTATATATTTTCTCTTCTACCCTGAAGATGGAGGCGATACGTTCCTCCGAAACGTCGGTTAACACCACATATACACGGTGGCAAATCCCAGAAAACTGCTTTCTTGATGGAGCTCAAGTTCAAAGTAGGTTTCTTGTATGTAATTGAACTGTGGATGACGATGTTATCATTAGCTGCATAGTAGTTTCTGTTGCTGCAAAATAATATTTTCAAAGGCAAAGAGGTGAGACAATATGTTTCCAGGATGAAATGAAGGAGAAGAATGTCTGAGAAGAAAGTGTGGAAGGTGAACACTGAATGTTATATGGTTTGGGGGTATGGAGGCACCAGGTCCCAGCAGATTGACCCATAGGTCAACTGGCATACTGACGTTTCACAAGACACTGTGGGTTGAATACCGAGAACTCTACATGGGTACCTCAGTACTCCTTCCCAAACTATGTTACACCCAGTCTTCCCATTTTGCTATTCCTTTTCAGTTTCTTTGGTCTTTTTCTGATGATTATATTTTAACTATTCCCCCCTTCCAAAACTTTTAGATCCTTGTAAGGACTACCACCTTCTAACTTGCTCTCAGCCTCAATTCCTGTTCTCCTATCCCTGAAAATGTTCCCTCATTTTCCCACACTGCTAACTTCTCTACCTAAAGATGGACAGTTTCCTTTAAAATGCTACTATCTATAGCTTGTACTCGTATTATATGTTGTTGAGACTTGCTTGTTGTAAGTGTGGCAGTATTAATATGTTACAATGAAACTGAATTGATGATATGGTTGGCAAATGTGTGTGTGGAATGGCAAGGTGTGCAATTGCGCAGCATAGAGTTATTATGGTTGGAAATATGAGTGATTTTGTTCAGGGTTAAATGTGACAGTGGTTTTTCCACGGTCTATGTGTGTTGTCTTGACAACTTGTGCTGTCTGTGTGAGGCCTGATTATATACTTTATTGGACCAAGGATGTATGATGTGCCGTCACTGGCTTCCCGTCACAGCAGCCAGGGTTCAGTCCCAGGTCAAGTCATGTGGGTCTGGTGGTGGACAAAGTGGCATTGGTGCAGGTTTTCTGCAAGTACTTCTGTTTCCCCTGCCAGTTCTCATTCCAACAAAGTGCTTCATACTTATCTGTCATCTGGGGCTGGTACAATAGACCAGTTAGTGGCTTACATACCACGTGGACTCAGTGGACTCCTGGTTGAAGTCACATCTCAAGGTTCATTTGGAGCCATTCATTCCACATAATGTATTGAATCCCTTCTTGTGTGAATCAGTATTGAACAAATAGAATTCATAGTTCACTGCTGGTATAAGTATGAGATGCAAGATACATACTTGCTCTTATTTCATTATTATGCATACAATATATATATATGAGAATTTATTCCAGCTTTGCTGTATATTCTTGCTGTATATATTTGCTGTATATGATATTCTGTGTTTTGAAGTACACTGTCCAAGATGATACCAGTAATTCATAAATAATGCTAACCATAGATGGATAATATTTTGTTTCTGAAACAGTATAGCGATGATAATAAATCATTCCAAGATCTACAGTGTGATTCTAAATTACTGTCGGGGTTTCCATGGCCTCTAATTTCCAAACTGGAAACAAAATAAAACTGACTACAAATTATGAAAGTGTAAGTAATTACTATAGGATTCTGATGGTGGTGTATAACACACAGAGATATGTCTGTATGAAAGTGTGATTTATTTGGCAGCGCTGTACTCACTGCATTGATGTCTGGGAGAAAATACTCATACGATGTCATACATCCAAATGAAAACTGTTCTAGAGAAATGTGTGTACTTTGGTTTTTTGAAACAAAGTTTGTTATCAAAATGCAGTGTCACTGACAGAACTCAGTACGGAAAAGATCCACTTTGAAATAATGCTATCTGATGGTTAAAGCAGTTTTAAGAGACCGGTAGTGTTCTGCACCGAAAAGGAGCAGGAAGTCCGAGCACTACACAGGAAGATGTTGATCAAATCCAGGAAGTGTTTTCTCAAAGGCTCACAAAAATGAACTAGACAAGCTTCTTTGCAGTTAGGTATACCACAAATGACTGTTTGGAAGG
>NW_019737086.1:293919-337096 GCF_002891405.2 Cryptotermes secundus
TCATTTTGCTGTTGTACAGTAGGGTTTGGGGTCAGATGGAGACAAAAGGTGAAACTACTAAACTGTTACATCATTGTTACACCACTATCAGCGAGTGACACAAACCATGGGCCTGTATAGGATTCATCTATACATACATTTGCAGTTAAATATTTTTGATACCCAATAGACGACATTATTATTACTGAGATTGTTGGAGGAGTTTGCTGCATTGACAGTTAGTTGCATTGTTTTAATAATGTTTGTGAACCGTACAATTGATGGGGCGGAAAGTAATGTAGATTTGTACTCAAAAGAAGTAGCTACCGCTCTGTGTTATGTATGTATACACTAGGTATGGCCACTTATTTTCACATTGCACAAGCAGAAGTACTGAGCCCAGGAATGATTCCTGTCCTTATCATCAGAATATATATATATCAGAATATAGTAGCTAGAACTTAAAGGAACTAATAATACTTAGGAAATTACAGTATACTCTTGTAATTAAGAAAGGGGTTGAGAGGGAGAATATGATTTGCATCCAGAAACTTTGCCGCAGTAGTGACACTGCACTTGAAGTCTTAGCTCTCATACATATTAGCAAGAAAATGGAGTAAATTTCATATTAGCTCTGAGTGTCCCCTTTTAGTTCTGCTGTAATATGAAATAGACCATACAGATATTAAAGTAATTTACACATATCTTATCTTGGATTGTGTGTGCCATGAATTTTTAATGTGTGACATGTTTTATATCCAGCCCTACAGGGAGGTGATTGGATCCATGAAGTGAAAATAAATGTAATTGTAAATGTATCTACCAAGCTACACTGCTTCATGTCCCAGAAAACCGAAACCTTTATTATTTAGTTTGTTTAGCTTACAAACATCAGTTTCCTGGCAATGTAAATGAGTTTATTATTGTAAGGTACATGATGTAATAACAGCAAGAAATGACAGAGGCATGTGGATTTGGTATTCAGAAATTAATGTGAAGTACATACAAAAGATGATGTTGGAAAATTGGTATGTATGTACAAATTTTGGCTCCTTGATGGGGAAACGGGACCTGAGTCTTAGGGTCCAATCAGAACCAAGCCTCTCCAGCGCCTTCAATTATGACATTTGAAACAAGGACAGTCAGCATCAGTGGATCTCCTAATGCCAGATTCTAATACTCATTATTTAGTAGTACCAAACCTCCGCAGAGTTTGGATAGCATAGTCGGTATAGCAACTAGCTATGGGTTGGGAAACCGTGGGATCATAGGTTTGAGTCCCGGTAGAGTCAAGAATTTTCTCTTTTCCAAGTTGTCGAGACCGGCTGTGAGGTTCACCGAACCTTCTATCCATCCAATGGGTACTGGGGCCCCTTTCCCCGGGGGTAAAACGGCTGGGGCATTAACCTGACCAGACACCTCCAGCTAGTGCCGAGGTCAAGAAAATGTGGATCTATACATCCATTCCCCAATACGCCTTCATGGCGTAGTGCTTAATTAGTTAAGCACAGGGGCTTTACCTTAGCTTATTGAAAACTTCAGAAGGCAGCTCATTGATAAATACCTGTTAACGGGATATTATTGCAGTCAGTGTGCATACGCAAATCTGTAATGTCATTTAGGTTCTACGCGTAAGTATCGTCTGTATTTTTGTATTCATTTCAAGTGAATACGAACGGTACGGGCAGCCATAACCAGGGCTTAGAATAAGTCGCCACTTTCATCTCACGCCATAAGAATGCAGAAATGATCAGCAGTCATCCCATAAATAAAACCACAAACCTGACTTTGACAACAAGAGCCTTCAGATTACATAGCTGATGTGTAGATAGAACATTCCGACTGCAGGTGTCGTGGAGGTCTTACGGTGTTGAGTCACCAGGATACACGGCTTCGAAAGTAGTTCCTAATTATTTAAGTGCTGTCCTTAGCGCGAAGTAATTTATTTTTGTGGAAAGCATACTTTTATAATCAATGAAAACATTTTTAGAAATTTTACCTTTCAGTCCTGATAGTTCTGACAGAAATTTGAACGACAGTGCGAAGGAATACCGTTGGGTTAATAACACTGTATCTAATGAAGTTGGTTTGGAGGCGTCTTATTCTCTGGCGGTGTCGTGGAGAGAGAAATTTTTGGTTTTAATTCAGTGTCGTTTTTTATATTTACACATTTTAAATTAGGACCAATTTAGGTACTTGTAGCACGTAAGTGCCATTATCTTTATTGCTGATAGTAAATTTAAGAGTGAGTCTAATAGGACAGAAGGCCGGTTTAGACGCGGCGAGGAAGGTTATCGAGATTGATTGACGTAGGCAGGCGTTTCCTTCGGTTGATCTGGCTAATATACATGCTGACTGACTTCTTTAAAATTCGTTGGTTATATTTCTGATATTTGTTACAACATACTTTACTACTAAAACTTGGTATTGCACTCAAGTACCTTGTTACGTGTTGCGTATTTTAAAACTTTGACGTAAGTTTTCATTGGTGATTACAGAAATCATGCTGAAGTTTATACGAGGGAAGGGGCAGCAACCTTCAGCAGAGCGCCAGAAATTACAGAGGGAGTTGTTTGCCTTTAGAAAGGTAAGCTGAGGAGTACTTGCATTTTAATTTTAGTTTGATGGGCGTTCAGAGACACTGATTATGTATTTAATCTTGCTGTTAAAGGGACCTTATCTTCTTTTCATTAAATGATCATGACTTTTAAATTGGTGCATGTATCTTGAACATCATCCATAATAGGGAATAGCAGTATTGGGTTTGGATTCTGTGTTTTAGTTATGAAGCACTGTTATAGTTAAGCTGCTTATGTTAGGTTATGTTACAAACTTATTTGGAAATGAAGCTTGTTATACATAATCATATATTCATTCGTGAACCAAAATAACGACCATACCTGCATATGCATAGCGATTATGCATAATAATATTTGTCAGATTTGAACGGTAATTATAATTCTCACCTTTTTCAGTAGAGTGAGTCAGAAAATAATTGTGTTAATAACAAGAAACTTTAAAGAATGTAGTTAGGTAACACTGGTTCAGTTTTCATGCATTCCATGTTCCACTTTTATGGTACTCTGTGAGTAAAGTTTAATGTTCCTTCTGGAGGACATAATACAGTGATTACTTTTGTGTCCTTCTTATGTGATATTTTTTATGTATTTCTGTTATTGATATGTGTGTAGTTGTATTTTGTGGTTTTGTAAGAACAATTTTAAAATTAAAGGTATATAAATAATTGCTGTGAGGCTTAACCTGTGCTCTTGTCATTATTCACTCTACATGGGGCAGTGTATGCACATAATAGTATTATATGTTTATTTCATCATGGAGACTGATAGCAGGAGGTTACTAGGTGCAACAGGGACAGTTTTACACTGTTGTTTTGCCCTTTTTATGAGAGGAAGGGCTCTGGCTCTCCATGTCATCTTTAAACTATGAGGGTGACAGAATAAATATAATCATCTACAGAAATTTTGAGTATTTGGTTGGTGGTTTGGAGTGCCAAGTCTGTAATAAGAATGTGAGGTCTTTAAATGATATGAGGGCTTCCATTGGCAGTGATGAAACTACAGGTTTGTTTTATTATATTTTCAGATGTTACCACTGCTTTTTGTTTATATTTTCAGTCTGTAGTAGCAGTTTATTGTACTGCACTAAGTTCATGACTCATATAAGAGGTTCTAAATTGGATTTGAGGTTCACACAGTGGAGACTATGGAGAGTACAGTCTTCTGGGTTGTGACTCCTTGTTGAAGAGTAAGCCAAGAAACCAACAGAAGAAGTGTAAAGCTTCGAGAACCATGTATTGAAAAATAGGCCTGATACAGGTCACAAGGAACTGTGAGAGAGCCAATAGAAGAGTGACCATTGTCATAAGTGGACTCAGAGAGATCCACTGGGAGCACCTTCCTGAAGGAATGCAAAAGGCCTTGTTCTTTGTGGTGTTTTTTTTTTTCTCAGGCCTTTTGGCCCTTGCAGCCACCCTTTTCAGGGAGTGGACTGCTCATTTTCAGGACATTGATACTCCTCATGTCTTTGGCTGCTTCTGCAGCAGACTATTCCTTCAGTATGCTTGGTCTTTTTTCTTTCCTTTTGCTTGTATTTCTTCCACATGACATTCTCTCTAGATGTTCATTTGGCTTCTTTCTACATCTGCCTACACTGAGCATGCAGCTGGCCCTCTTCAGGGCTAAATCAAGACTCAGTTTCCTTTGCTTCCTTTGGCTGCCTCCAAGTCCCGTTACAAAACCTATTCACCGTTACATTGGCTCTGTCACATTTCCTTTCAAGTTTGGCCTGATCAGGCTGGATTTTCCAAGGGCAGTTTGCTCAACCTGCTGCCTACTTCTCTTAGTTTCTCACTTGACTTACTTTTCAACTCAGAAATTGGAGGGGATCTATTTCTCTGGAATGTCCGGCTTTCTCTGAATTGCGTAATGTTACAAACCAGAACACTGTCGTATTCAGGGGGTTTTAAATATTTGGGAAGTAAAACAGTGAAACACTGAAAATTGCAAAAAGGAATTACAGAAAGAATAAAACTTGCAAGAAAATTTTACCAGGTAGGAATGATATGTTTATTTAAAAATTACTGCAGGCTTTTGGATCTACTGAATTTATTCCACATTCGCTCTTACAGTTACATAATTTACAATGCCACAACTACTGCCATCTTCAGTATCCAAATTACTTCTCCTGCTGTAGTCACTTCCATGCACTCAATGCAACTCAACTCGGCAACTGCTGGACTTCCACTGCACTCGGCGACTGTGGACTTCACCTCATCTGTCTGGCTTCACAATCCACCCTCTCGCACACGTGCCGCTCAGCCGGCCTCTTATACTGTTCTCTGTTGCCACGTAGTAGCCGCGGTGTCTCCAGTTACCTCACTGTGGGAAGTGCTGGTACGTCACTGTAGGGGAAGGGAGCGGAGTGTTTACTGGTCCTGTTACCATAGTAGTGGCAGCAACTCCCATGAGGTTACATCACCGCGACAGTGGTTGCCTGACACAGCTGCTCTGCTGTTACGTCACCGCTGGGGGGGGGGGGCCGGCATAGCGCAAATATACTATGGAAGGAAAAAAAATTCGTATTCATATTTAATGTGTCTTCCAGAGATTCATGTACATAGATGTAGAATCTGTCATCATTTATACTAGATAACAAAATAATAAGATATTTGATCATACAATATAAATCTGATTGGATGTCACAAAGTATAAAACATACATATGCATCTATGATAGGCCACGTATAATCTATCACTCACTATGCAAGGTAACATTGTAATAAAACAATTGATTGTACAGTGTAAATCTGTCTGTATATCCATTTCACACTAACAATTATTTATGTACAAAATATAAAACATGCAGATACATATACAATAGGCCACATATATAATATCACTCTTATCATCATAGTACTTGGCTTAATTATGAAATCTTACTGTTTTAATCCTTTTTCTAGTCATGTTTCAATTAAAAATTCCTCAATTGTATAAAAGGAATTCTGTAATAGGAATGTTGTCAACTTAGATTTAAACTCTTTGTGTCATTAAACATAGACTTAATTTCATTCAGCAGATGGTTGAAGATCTTTACTCTTTACTCCCATATAGGATATTCCTTTTTGGAATAGTGTGAAGTTATTTTGGGGCTATTACTGATCATAAATAGATCTGGTAGAATTTAAAGATAAATACATTGGAAAGTAAATTAATAAATAACAGGCTATAATGGTATGTCCCATTTTAAGAATGAATGAAGAAAGGATCCTAAATAAGATTTTGAACATAAAAATGATAGGAAAACTACAAAAGAGGAACACCAAGGTGAAGATAGGAACAGATAAGAAAGATGTGCCAAAGGGAGGAAGGAAAGTTACAGGAGGAGCTTTGAGAAGATAGAGGAAGATGGAGAGGATTGTTATTGTTAAATGACCCTATAAAAGAGGAAACACTGAAGGAAGAAGAAAAAACAGTGGTAGTTAGTTGGGAAAATTAAGCAGTAATAATTTTTACAGTTTTAAGTGACTGCTTGGAACAAAACCTTTGATCATCTGTTGGACACTGCTAGTTAAAAAATTCCTTGCCTTTTGTGAAATCTGAATGTTCAGTTTAATGTGCACAACATATGTGACCATATCCTGATATGTGTGATGTAATTACTTGTGTAAATTTGCTATTTTATTGATATTATAGTAAGATACTGTATCTTACTCTGTATGTTGGTTAGTGTGGCAAGTTGATTGATAAACTTCTCATGTTGGCAAAAGTATTGCAACATTGTGTACATATGATAACATGAGGTGTGCCTTTGATGTTGAGATTTCACCAGAGAAGTACAGTCAAGTACAATATTTAGGTAAACTGAATATAAAGTACTAGTTTTTCTCAGTTTCTCCATGCAAATACTGGGATGGCACCTTAAAATAGGTCATAACTGCTTTTTTCCACACCCTTCTTAGTTCATCATTCACAAAATGTCCAGTCATTTGATCCTGTATTACCAACACATTTATTTATTTCGTCTCTATAGATCATTGTTACATGATATAGGACAGGTCAGTTACTCTACATTGGCTGATTACAATAAGAGAATAAAGTTACAGTACTAAAATTGTTTACAATAGATTACAGTAGATTACAATAGTTAAAATTTCACATAGTGTGAGGTGGAATCCATATTAGGTCCCCTTGGCATGTCGGCTTCCATATGTACTATTGATGAGCCATTGCAAGTAAAATAGTCTTTGGTGAAATATGTTTGAGGTTTTGTGGATTCTCCTGAGTTGTTGTGTCTTTTTATGGATCGGTGTGATAATATCAAATTTAATAAGTTTCAGGTTGTGTGGATTTTTTGTGTTCCTTTTATTTTTTTCGGTGATTTTTGAAATCATCTTTTTCCTGTGTTCTGAATGAATGTCCAAAATCTTATTGAGAATTTGTGAATTTATATTAATTTTATATGTCTGGTAAAGTAGCATTTTGAATAACTGGAGATTCGTAACCCATGTTTACTGGTACAGATTATTTATGGTTAAATGGTAAGCCGGTGAAATTTATGTTGTACATTTTTTATTAAATAGCCCCACAGTTTCATGTTTTATGGTTCTGTGAATGTGATACACTAATCCTCTACAGTTCCAGTTCACTCTTTTAGATAAGTCAACTTGAGCTGTCAGCTACATACATTTATTTATTTATTTATTCACTTCACATCCATGGATCATTATACATGACATAGGACAAGTCAAGCATTTCTGTATATATATCATCGTCCTTTAGCTCCCACTGGAACTTAGGGCATTAACTAAGTGTCGCCATCTCACACGGTTCTTGTTGAGTTGCATAATTTGTCCCCATGTCTTCCCAGCAGCTAAGGCCTACTCTTGATTTCTGTTATTAATTTGTCAGCTTGTTCTCGTTACTGATTTTTTTATATGAGGACCTTCTGTTACTTTATTCTTTTTTCTGTTTGTTTAAAGTGTTGTTATGGTATGAAGTTAAAATTCTATTTTAATAATAAATTATACTTTTGTTCCAGACAGTACAGCATGGATTCCCACATAAACCTACAGCGTTGGCTTGGGATCCTGCCCTGCGGTTACTGGCCATTGGGACGGCTACAGGCTCTGTCAAAGTGTATCCTTTTGGTTCTTCTACCAATTTTTATCGTTCACGTCAGGTATTTGACGAGAGCTGGAAAAGAATTTTTAAGCATATTTTGATCTCTTTCATTTTCGTGTTTTCACAGTTCAAAATGTAAAGATTACGTGTGTTTCCAAGAAATAGTAGTTCAACCAAGGAAAGTATGAAGATTAAAATTTGCAGTTACAGTGGGGAACCGTAGCGTAGTGGTTGAGAGGCTATGCTACAAGCCGGAAGGTCGCGGGTTCAAGTCCGGATGAGGTCATTGGATTCTTTTCAGTTGACCTAATCCTTCCAGCCACACTAGGCCCTGGGGTTAACTCAGCCTCTAACAGAAATGAATACCAGGAATTAATTAAATAATTTTCCTGGGGAGTAAAGCACAGCCGGTGCATAAGGCTGACAACCTTACCGCCATTTTTGAGCCGATTGTCTAGATAGTGTGGGACCCTCAACGTCTCACAGCCCTATGGGCCTTCACGGCCTGGTACGGGGATAGCTTTATTTTTTACTTTACTTACTTTACAGTGGGAAAGTTCTGAACACAATATATTTAAATTGTTTTCTTGGTTATGCTGCCATGTAGTCTTATAGGTGGTTGCGAACACTTTGAGGAACCCTTGTGCCTCCATCTAAGGGTAGGAGGTGTGGATAGCTTGTATGAGAAGGGTTTACCTAGAGCATGGTAGAAAGTGGAGCAGGAACTGGCCGAATGGTGTATCGATCTTAAAAAGAGGAATTGCCCAAGGGAATGGGGATTGGAGAGGCCCTGATAAAGACATTTCAAAGAAGTCCCTAAATGGGGGGTTACATTGAAATTGGCAGATATGTAAACTCTTGTTATTTTGTAAGAGACATAAATTTTTATCTTAGAAAGTACATACACGACTTAAGTTTCTGTATACTGAAAATTGGGAAGCACGTTATGTTGGATTCTCATATGTTTGTTTGTGTGTGTGTGTGTGAGAGAGAGAGAGAGAGATATATACTTTAAGATATTAATTAATATTCCACATAACAGAGGAACAACAACAGAGTGCTTTCTCCAGTAGAGATTAACTTGTATACAAGCACGAAATTAAGTGTTCCTGGTGACTACATAGAACTTGACCACATAGCTGGGGTGCATGCGTGTTTCCTAATTGAAGAATCGTTTTTTTTCATAATGTCCTGAAGTTATTTGTTATCTTTGTCAGTTTGATGTCCATTGTAAGATTTAATGAAGGCAAATTTGTATTTGATTTTGTGTCGTTTCTTGAGGAATGTTATTGAAATTCATAACAGTTTCAAGAATATTATTGATATAAACTGAATTATTTTCCTTAAGCATTTGCATAGATTTGGCAAACCAGGTGTGGAGTTTTATGGCCAGCACACTAACCATGACTCTTCTGTGACACAACTTGTCTTCCTGCCCAATGAAGTGAGTCATAATCGAAACATTCTGTAAACTGCAGAATTCTGTGTTCGTAACAGATCTTGAAAACATCTTGTAGGATAGCTTAATTTTTTATGGGATACTAATTTAAAATATTATGCTTTTTATTTTTGTAATATGTTTTGACATCAATTTTGTATGAAATCTCTTCTGAACCAGAACCAGGAAATGATTCTGCTGTTGTTTCCAAATATAATTACATTTTGTGTACTACTGCTATGACTGCTGCTACTACTACTAGCACTACTACTTCAATTTTTGTTATTTTATTATTATCATCATCATCATCTCTTGTCACAGGTTTATTTCCTGGTATTCCTTTTCTTGAACCAGTGATGCACCTCACCACTCAGTCTTCAAGCTTCGCACTGTAGCACTTTCCGTAGTATGTGTGATGTTCCCTGGATAGCTGTTTTTTGCAGTGAATCTATGGAGTGCTTACCAGGAATTAGTTCCAAATATTTTCTCAACCCTCTCATAACTGTACCCGTGGCTCCAGTAATTACTGGTATCACAAAACATTTCATGTTCCACGTTCGCTGAATTTCGATGCTTAAATTTTTATATTTTAATTTCTTCTCTGCTTCTTTTTGTACTACATTCCTGTCCGATTCTACTGGTACATCTATGAGTATGCAAGTTTTCTTTTGCTTGTTTTTAATTATTATGTCTGGCCTGTTTGCCAGAACCTCTCTGTCTGTTTGTACGCCTTGTTTCCATAACACGGTTATATCCTCATGTTCACATACTGACTTAGGCACGTGTACCAGTTGTCTGGTACTTCAATTCCAAATTCTTTACATATTGAGTAATGTAAATGCATGCAAACTTTATCATGCCTTACTATATATTTGTTCTTCGCCAAAACGGGACATCCTGATGTTAAATGGTCTATAGTTTCTTCGTATTCTTTACACAGTCAACATTTACTTCCAATCTCTTCTTTCAATATTTTTCTCTTAAAATAGTTGGTACTGATTGCTTGGTCCTGAGCTGCTACGATTAAGCTTTCTGTTTCCCCTTTAATGCCTCCAAATTTCAACCATCGATAGGTCTGTTCCTTATCCACCAGAGTGTCATCTAAGCTGTGTGGGTATTGTCCGTGCATTCTTTTCTTTTCCCATTTTTCTTTTGTGTTCTGAGCTATTGCCTTTTTTTGTAAAAATTTCGTGTACTTGCAGGCTGTGTTTGGTGAAGAACTTGTGTTGCGTTGGTGTGTCCTAACAATTTTCATCAGTTGATCTTCTGTTCCTTCTATATATTCTGCTAGGTTTGTGGGTTTTGCCACGTAAGCCGCCTCTATCTGTATCAGGCCTCGTCCTCCCCCTTTTCTAGGAACATACAGACGGTCTATATCTGCTCTTGGGTGATGCTGTCCATAGGTAGTTAACATTTTTCTTGTTTTCCTATTTATTATTATTATTATTATTATTATTATTGCTGCTGCTGCTGCTAAAATTAGAGTAATATTTTATGACCATTGTTAACCTGTAGTGAAAGTCCAGAATTTGTGTTTTGTAAGCAAAAGAGTGAATGATAGTGTTTATTTTGTCCAAGCCTAACACTGCAGAGTATCGGGGTTTTATAAATTGTTTTAGGGCCGCATTGTCTCACTGTGTGACGATAACTCACTGCACCTGTGGGAAATAAATGAAGGTTGCCTTGAAGAAGTGAAATCTCAGGCACTGGAAGGAAAGTAAGTATGGTACTTTTGCTGTATCATTCTTTTCTTTTTTGGGTGGGGTGGGGGTGTTGTTCTGTTCACTGCATCATAGTTCAAAGTGCAGCCTCTTACTGAAAGTTTAGAGATATTTGATCCAGAACAAAGTTCATTAGATTCAGACTGCGAAAGTAAAAATTCTGTGCATGATTACAAGGTAACTGACACTGGTGATTGAAGAAGATAGTGATGAAGGGCAGCAACTGGTGGCAGTGATAGAGATTTCATTGGAATGCATGTCAAATTATAGAACATAGAAGGAATTTCTCACACGTGGGTTTTGCTAAAGGTTGCAGCAAGGGAGACATACGGCATTTTGGAATTATAATTTATTCAGTAACGCTACCGATAAGTCAGACTGTATAGCATCACTTCATTGGATGTTAGTGAATAATGAATTGGAGTGGATGTGGAAGGAAGTGTCTGTGTCCCGATTTTAAGGTACTATCATGGCATTTACCTGGAGGGACTGAGGAAATTGGTGAAAACCTCAGGACAATTGTTCCAGCTGAGGTTTGAACTGGGCACCTCCTAAATGTGAGTCAGAAGTATTACCACCTGAACCAACTTTTTCAACAGGGAATTTTTGAAGATATAGTAAATGAGACCTACCATTACGCAAAGCAATATAAGTGGGGGGCTCATGTTCAGACAAATATTTATTGTGGCTTTGGAAACCGGTGATTGGATAACATTTATGTTGTGGTTATTTATATACTAATGGCAGAGTTGCTTCATGGGTCGAGTGAGGATTACCACATCAAATTGAATTTCTGAAGTAAAGTAAATAAAATCCTCATACGCATGGTTTGAAAGTGTCGTGGAGACAGTATACAGTGAAAACTTCGTTGGTGGTGAATCACATCAATGAGGAGTTGTGTCTGACATTTCAGAGACTCTATCTCTATCATCAGGGATTAATGGAATGAGTGTTAAAATGCTGTATTTATACAACAAATGCTGCTGTTGGTCCCAACCCAGACAGCACATGGGGATAGTGGGTGCAGTCTGGTAGTCACTGATCTCCTGTCTCAGCATGGATCATGTGGAGGAACACTTGGTCGGTCATGTGAATTAATCTGATAATTGATCAGCTGTTCGACTATTTCTGCTGAGACTGGACATCCACACACCAATTCCAGTGTGGTCCAGGTTGGGATTGCAACAGCTCCTTGCAGAAATATAATGTATGAATGTAGCACTCATCACATCAACCCCCAATAGTGGAGACATAGTTCCTCAAATAGTGGACACTAGTGGCACATTGACACAGCAGGCCACCCAAGGAGACTTCTTGTACATCCTTGTATTCTGCAACTTATGTAAGATTTATCTACAGAACTTGATTAACATCCTAGGATGTTGTCATACCTCTAAACATATGAATCATCATCATCATCATCATCATCATCATCATCAGGTTGTGAGACGTTAATGATTCATGGTAGTCCCAGCATGCATTCTTTGTGAATTTAAAGCCACATCTCCACCTCAGGTTATTTAGGTCTGTTTAAATTCTTTCCTTTTCTGGTGACAGATTGAAGAAGATCTCAGCTGTGTGCCTGGAATCAGCATGTGAACATTTGTTACTGGGGACAGAGGGTGGTAACATATACCTCCTGAACCTCAAGACTTTTGAGATGGCTGACACTATTATTTACCAAGATGTTGTAATGCAAAAGTAAGTATAATAGAGTGGACCAATATTTTGCTTCACATTCACAGAATCTACAGGCAGTCTTACTTGTGCAGGACCTTAAAATTAGGAGTATTGTTAATATGATCATAAAACGGTTACACAATGTTCCAAAAGGAGTATCTCATATTTATGTAGAGTTCTTGGTAGATTTTAATTTTGAAATTTATTTAGTAGTGCTTTCTTAACTTTATTCATTTATGTACAGTGGTGTGAGATGGTAGAACGATTTTCAAAGAGGCACTGATGTAGGGCAGTTTTACTAAAATTTGCTGCCCCATTCCAATTTTTGGTTAAAGTCAGACAAAGGTAACAACATTTTACCTAAAGAATTTTGTGCCTTTCAATGCATATTTCAACCACAACTCGCAAAATATTTATTCATGTTTTCACACACAAGTTGCTGAGAAAAATGAAATACATTTTATGCCCATTCCACATTTTCTGTAAATCTAATGATTTTTCAGACAGTTGAACAAAAGGGATTTTAATGCTGTAATTTCTTAACACAAGGACTGCTTGATTGATTTGAGTGAGGAGATTCTTGCACACATTTGTTGGACCATCTAAAATTTCACAAGGACTGGTGGCATAGATGGGTTTTTCTTTCTTTATTTACTTTTGCATAAAGGTCTCAGAATGGATTCATAGACTGCAAAGTGTTTATCTTTCTTTATTTCCTTCTTTTACATAAGAACCTATATAGATCATAGAGTTTCTAATTAAAATGTTCACCTAACTTTTCAAAAGGCTTGTTTCAGTATATTTCACACAAGTAGCAGTGGTATAAACAGATGAATAAAATAGAAAGGAGTGCCCTGGTTGAGATCCAGACCCCTATTTCCTATGCGAGATGCCATGATGACCACTACACCTGTTGAACATGAGTTTTTGGGAATGTATATTCATATTCTTTCATGGCCTGTTTGACTGAAAATTGCAATGGTTTTGGGATGCAATTAAAAGTTGCAAAAGACTGTCCTACAGATGGCCAACAATATAGTATACATAGTCTGTTTACTGCGTTCTTTCTAATGGTGGTAAAGGCACAGTTGGTGTCTTAAGTAATCTTATTCAATATTGTGCTAAATTTTTTATTTTTAGTTCACATGATACCAGCCCTTATGTGTTCCATTACGTAAGGAGCAAGAAGTATTAGAATTTTTTTAGTGTTTTTGCTTGAAGTCAGTTTTGTGCTATTTATCAGTAAAAAAGTGAAAAAAGTAAAGCTATCCCTGTACCAGGCTGTGAAGGCCCATAGGGTTGTGAGACGTTGAGGGTCCCACATTATTTAGACAATTGACTCAAAGATGGATGGTAATGTTGTCAGCCTTATGCACCGGCCGCGCTTTACTTCCCAGGAAAATTATTTAATTAATTCCTGATACTCATATCTGTTAGAGGCTGAGTGAACCCCAGGACCATAGTGCGGCTGGAAGGATTAGGTCAATTGAAAAAATCCAGTGACCTCATTGGGGCTTGAACCTGCGACCTTCCGGCTTGTAGCATAGCCCCTCAACCAACGGTGTCAAATGTTTGTGTTAATGAATGGAAAATCTTGAGGCTATAGCAGAGTGCACGTACAAAAATTACTAGGCAATGCGTACATTTTGTAACTCAAAGAATTCTGCCATTGAGATGGAATGTTCTGTAGTTTGGTAAATGTCATTTATCTTTTACCAGATTGCACAGTGTTACATCCCAGAGGATAAATCCCTTTGTAGTCACTGCTGTGAAAACCTGAAGTCTTAACATATTATGGTGCAGTGTGGTTTGGTCTTTGAAAAGTGGTTTGAACATAGGAAATAGGAAAATGCTAACTCATTGATTGTTAAATCATAATTTCACCATCCACTTACATTAATAATTTCCATTGAAATGGTTTTTGTCCTCATATAAGTGACAAATCATAAGTACCACATAGAGTTCACATAATATACATGAATTTCTGTCTGTTTGCATGATGAGAAATGTAAGTTTTTAAGAAAATGGTTCAAACTTGTTGGTTTCTGTCAATACAGTGTACCTGAAGACTACAAAATCAACCCAGGTGCTGTGGAAGCAATAGCTGAGCAACCAGGCAACCCAGACAGGATTCTAATTGGTTACAATCGTGGCCTCATGGTCCTTTGGGATCGCAAGACCCCTGGAGCTGAGCAGGTACTCTGATGTTATGTAGTGATTTCTTTTTGCAGAAATAATCAGTATGACTCTCTACCAAAAGTCATTTTGTTATATTAAAGGTTTTTAATCGGTGAACATAGCAGAATATTTTTTAATAAAAAATATATAGCCTTCTTACTTATAAGAATCTAATTTTCATATTTCAGTTTGAAATAAAAATTTAAAAATTGAAGTCGCTGTTTATGTCACTCTGTTATGAAACATTTATTAAAAGGATTCGTATTACAGAACCTCTTCAAGTGATAAAGCATTATAAATAAAAAAACACTGAGGTGTTTGGAAACAGGGTGCTGAGGAGAATGTTTGGACCCAAGAAAAAGGAAGGAACATGAGGCTGATGGAAATGATGTAATGAGCTGCTTTTTAATTATATATTTGGGAAATAATTATTGCCATAGAAGATAATAAAAATCAGAAACTAGTTGGGGACGAAGTGAGTACTGCATTGTAGCTTTTGCCCTATTTTGAATTTGGGTAGATATACTGTGTGATTTTAAGTGTGATTAGCTCTCTCTTAGTATTACTTGAGAAGCATTATATTATATTTACTATGTTAAAGCTGGCCCTGTACTTAATTAAGAACCATCTTCTTGCCCCTGGTGAGAGAGGCCCTGGTACTCATTGTATAGGAGTTTGGGAGAGCCCCAGAGCCATGTGGATGCTGTGGAGAAGAGAAAAATCTCTTGCCTCTGCTGGGAATCAGACCCCGGTCATCCATCCTGTTGCCTGTTGCTATATCAGCTGAACTTCTCTGTTTAGCACATTATATGTTTTATGTGCTTATTGCAGACTTATATAAGTACACAGCAGTTGGAGAGTGTTTGCTGGCACAAATCAGGTTCCCGGTTTGCATCATCTCACAATGACGGCAGCTACGCAATCTGGGATGCTAGTGTTGGGGAGCGTCCCTCTGAAGAACCAACAACTGTGTATGGTCCATTTCCTTGTAAAGCAGTCACCAAACTTCTTTGGAGGCATGCCAAGAAGTAAGTGATACAATGTAATGTCTTCAGCTGTTTCATATTGTAGTATAGTCGAAGTTAGTGGAATTGAAAGTGTCTTGGCAATTCAAATGTAAAGCATATAATAGTGACAGCTCGTTGGAACAAGTTGGCTCACCACCAGTATAGCTGACTTGATTGATTAATGGGATTAAAGTTGATTCATTCACTTGTTATTTGCGACTTGTGTTCAGAAAGTACTTCTTTAGATCTTTTTGGCCTTTGTCAATTCTTCGAGTCAAATGCTTGAGGAATACTTTGAAATACCTCATGACTGCTGCTTTCCAGTCCTTTACATTTCACTATATGTAATTCTTTCATTGCTATTATTAAAACCCTTTCTACTTGATATAAAATTGTTAAGTGATACAACAGTGAAAATTAAATTGTAGCACATAACATAGCAACATTGTGTCAAGCTTGTATACACATTTGGAAGTTAGGTTATCTAAAGCAAAATCTGCTTTCAATTTTATATTGTCACGTGATAGTGTGTTACTATAGATGAAAGCGGCCTCCGTAGTCTAGAGGTAATGTTCCCACCTCATGACTCGTGGTACGCGGGTTCAAATACCCGGCGGAGGTTGTCGAATTTTTGAGGGCGGAAAAATTCAGGGAACAAGTCCTCCGGGAGGGACTTTAAGCTGTGTGTCCCATGTCGTAACTTTATGGCACGTAAAAGAACCTCATCCCCAAAGGGGGTCACTGAGCCAAATTCCAGGACGATTCCCGCCCAACAATAATCTCTAACGCCTCTGATAGATAAGGGAAGCATTATAGACACCACTAAGCAAGTGGCCGAACTCGCTTGCTTGGCGTGACTGATGGTATGCATCATTTATCGGTAGGGTAAAGAGACTGGTAGAATATCATAGAGGAAAGCACAGTAGATCAAACTGGTCGCGGTGCATGGGGAAACCCACCCTCTCTAAATAACTAACTTACTACTATAGATGAGGTATGGATTGGAGCTTGGATTTATCGACAGCTTCAACGCTTAATTATAGCGCCAATGCTGATCTTCACGCTTTACAAATTACTACAGCACACGCTAAGCCTTCTCAGTCTGCTTTCATTAGCTGTTTCCCAGTAACAGATCTTAACAATGGAGATTATTATTATTATTATTATTAGAGGGGGTGGGTTTCCCCATGCACTTAGACCAGTTATTGGTCCATTGTGCGTCCCCCTTTAATTTCTACTGTCGCCATACCCTACCGGTACTGGTGCGTCCTATCAGCCCCGTTCAGCCAACGAGGTCAGCCCTTGGTACCTGATATTTCCCCCCTCTACCAGAGGCATTGGAAACTATTTGGGTGGGAAATGTGTTGCCTAATTTTGCTCAGAGGTCTCCTAGAGACATGACGATCTTTTATGTGCCGTAAATCTACAACAAGGGACCCACGGCTTAAAGTCCCTCCCGGAGGACTTATTCCCTGAATTTTTCCGCCCTTAAAAATTCCACGACCTCTGCCTGTTTTGAACCCGCGTACCTTGAGTCATGAGGTGGGAACGTTACCCCTAGACTAACAATGGAGATTCTTCAGCTTCTGTGCTCACATCATTATTGTTTGGCAAATATCCCACAACTCTTGAACTCTTGCTCCAATTGTCATTCTTATAACATCTTGGCATGGACTGTGTAGAAAACACTATTTCCAACAGTTCCTTTGTTGCATGTGGACTTGTTGCCATGGGAACCTGTTTCTTTGTGAAGGCGTTACTCAGTAATGGCTGCTTATATCTGCTTATTAAGAATCTGTTGCCTAGCAGTAGGTGTTGTTTCGTTGTTTGTTTTGCAGTTACCCAGTAACGGGTCCATGTTCTACTCTTTTAGGTCCATAATTTGATATATGAATTAGAGATTTTCATTCCTACTGTTCCTATTTGTATGTGTGTTTGTGTGTCCTACTGATATGATCTTGAAGAACTCACAAATGTCAGTACTGTGATAACTTGCAGCCTGAATAGCTCACTTATTAAAGCAACAGGTTTGATTCTTGGCAAGAACATGTCCCTTCCTTCAACACAATGTGCAGACCATCTCACCCCGCCCACTATGCGAAGAGTACCATGAATACTGTTCATGGAGATAAAGCAGTTACCGACCTCCATGTAGTTGCTGAATGTAGAATGTGTGTAAGGTACCCACTACATTTGTTTATTGTGTGGCGGTTTAAGTGAAGGGCCAACTGTATAAAAGTTAATGAGAGTTAATACCTTATGTAGTGCAATACTAAATTATACACTCAAAAAATAAATTAGACTATTGGATCAGGTTGCCACTGTTGTGTGACATTGACAAAGATTTGCCTCTGTTTCAAGATATTTTGCTTTCGGCCCATTAAAGGCACACTGACAGACTTAAATTGCTTTACAACATAAATTATTTCTTTTTTCTACAGTTTCTTATACTGATTTTACTGATATATTTCCTACCAACAGCATGAATTTTTATTTTTTTCTGCCTCTAAATTAGTTTGTTTTTCATTGATCATGAAAGATACTGAAAAAACACCTTTAATTCTGATGTTTATCTGAACATGCGCACAGTTCATCACAGTGAATGTCTGCTTGTACATTGCTGCTCCGTGTTAGTGCAGAAAAGGAAGACGTAGCTATGGGAGGTAAAATGTTGGTTTGAATGAGTAGTGGTTCCTGTCTGATCATGAACAGTTTGCACACACCAGTTTCAGATATGTGTGTTTTGTAGAAAGAAGGTGCCCAGGATATGCAAGAAAATGTGGTAGATCTTTAAGTTGTATTCCATGATAAAATATGCCGACAGATTAGTTTTGCCCTGCAACTTCCAAGTTTTGTAATTTTGGATGTTACGATTACTTGTTTGTGTTTTAGGGATGACTACATGGTGTTTGCTGGTGGTATGCCCCGTGCCAGCTATAGTGACCGCCACACAATTACTGTCCAACATGGCAAGCGTCATGTTGTGTTCGACTTCACCTCCAAAGTCATTGACTTCTTCACAGTTGCTATTGACCCAGATGACAGGGGTGAGTATTTTCATGAAATTAATATTAAAGCTCTAAGAAGAAAGCTTGATATATGTTTCCTTCAAACATACTGTACTGATATATTTGCAAGTGTAAATTTTGAAAGAGTTTTGTGTAAAAATTGTTAATTTCTGCTTTTGATCCTCTGGATGATCCAGACATATCAGTTACTGCTCGTGGTATCACCATCATCACATATTTTCACTAGCATCAAATTTCATTACTGCATAATTTATTTTTGTTTTCATTACTATAGAATTTGATGAGCCAGAAGCTCTGATTGTCCTGCTAGAAGAGGAGCTCTTGGCTATTGACTTACTGGCAGATGATTGGCGCATGTTATCACTGCCATACTTAGTTTCCCTGCATGCCAGTGCAGTGACTTGCTCACAACATATCTCAGGAGTACCTCAGGACCTATGGCAGAATATTATGTTAGCTGGCAAGAAGCAGACACAAGACCTATACTCGGACAGAGTAAGTGTTTATCGCTATGTATAAATTGAGCCTGGCACAATCCAGTAAAGAAGTTCTGTGTGTGAAGTATTTTATAATGAGGTTATATAAAGATATTCCTCCTTTATAGGCATGTTTTATGCAGTATTTAGGAATTTACTATTTGTACTTGTTTCTTTGCCCTCCAGCTGTTACATTTATTTGGGACTGAGCTGTTTGGTGCTACCAATCTTAAAATTTAAAGTCTTAAAAATTTCTCCATATCAAAAGGTGACATTGATATTTATCATCAAAATAAATTGTATTTGCACATTATCATCATTGGCCTTTCTTGCATGGTTACAAGTAAAATAAATATTCCTGTGACACTGTATAGCCCAAGTATGAATGATTTTAGACTTTGGTCCTTTTATCCTTTTCCACCACCTTTGCTGAAAAGAATTGTCAAAAAGAATTTATTGACCTTTTTGTCACCAAGTCTGAAGAAATATTTTACATGTATTTGAAAAAAGAAAAATATATTATTGAAATGAAAAATATGTGTCATCTCGGGCTAACAGGTTATGTAGTATAAATTTTCTTGTGTGTTATTCGAAGACAGTAGTCATAAAATATAAAAGCTGACTTTTAAAGTTTTTGAAACTGACAAGTAATTTTGGAGTCATTGTTGGTTATTGTATAGTAGATGTTTCATTTAAACATATTGTGACATGTCTAACCGTTGCTGGGCAACGGGAAGTGGAACGAATTACCAAGAAGACAGTCCCATGATAAATGGTCAGTTGCCAAGTTATGCAACAGTAAGGAAAGCGGTGTTTCTCATTGCCGTGCCGAGTAGAGCCAAAGTGAGCCGAGCCGAAGCGTGCTGGTTGCTACGCAGCAATAAACAACTCTCGGCAGCATTGTCCAGCAACGCCTGTAAACACGGCGATTATGCAACAGAGAAGCGAGGTGCTTTTTCCGCTGTCCGACTGAGGGTTTATAAGAGGGACTGGAATGCCTAAACAATCAGTTGAAATATAGCAGCAGTCGTGGGAAGAACTGAACATGTGGTTAGAAGATTTGTTGTGATAATCTGTGATAGTGCGTGATAACTGAGAAGTCAGCCAGTGAAGACTTGCCGTGTGATTTCAAGAGTTTATGTGTGCTGTAGTACAGTTATATTGGGAATGTGTGAATCACAGAGACTTGTATAGCTCCCACGTTATAAATACGTGAAGACTGCTGAGGATAGAGTGAATAGAATGGTGTGTAGGGTTTGTAAATTGTGTAAACCCGCAACAGTGTTATAATTAATTGTAGCTATGACTTGTAGGTTGTTAAATAAACCAATTAACAATCCGAACATTGTCTTCAGTAGCAAAAGTCGTTACAATATTTTTGTGACTTGTGAAATTTTGGTAAATATGATCATACATTGAATGTTCATTTTCAGATTTTGCTACAAGTGTGTTTTATTTATTTACTTACTTATTATTGGTAATAACTCAGACTGCGTAGTGTCAGATGATAGAATGATAACGTCTCAGGTGCTCTGTTTTGGTAAAATGCTGTTCACTTACCAGTGTGTTTGAATTTTGTTTGATTTCATATTGTGTGTGTGTTTCAGTCTGTGTGTGTGAAGTTCCATCAGTGTTTTGTTTTCTTTATAGGAGTGGCCAGTAACTGGCGGTAAAATTCTGGGTGATGCAACAGAGGGCGGAGAGAAGGCATCTCGAGAACTGCTACTAACTGGTCATGAAGATGGAACTGTTAGATTTTGGGATGCAAGTGGAATAGCACTTCAGCCTCTTTATAAATTTGGTTCTGCCCAGCTATTTAGTGGTGAAGAGATAGCTATTGAAGGTAGCAATGGAGCTCCTGATGAAGAAGAAGATGAAGATGAATGGCCACCTTTCAGAAAGGTTTGTTCTTTTCATGTATGAGGGAATTTTGTTTGCATTGGTGCATGTCAGATTTATCCAAAACAGTTCATCTTACATTAAAACCCCTGTGCAGAGGTCCTCAATATAAAGTTTTCCTTCATTTAAGGGTCCATTTAAATTATCTGAAGTTAGCATTATATGTGTTATAGCTTGGTATTACTGACATTTCTTTTTTATATTTGATGTTCATATCCGTTTCCTGCAAACTATACCCAAAATATGAGATTTGAGGTTTTCATGCTGATGAATGTTAAGGCTGTGGTTGTTTGGGTTGTATCTCCATGGAGTCTGGTAGAAGGTTACCAGTGTCTTTCTAAAACAACATTTCTACCAGACATCACTCTTGTCATGTCAGAAGTCCACAATCTCCAACATCATATAAGGAAAGAAATCTCGCTGTACATTGATATTAAATAACCCCCTGGAGCACGGCTTTGTTGAGAAGCTGATATGCTTGCTCAGCCAGACAAGAAATTACTTAGTTTAATACCAAGGTTAAATGTGTTTGTGGGGTACTGCCTAAAGCACAGGAATAAGTTGTTTTTCCATTTAATAATTTGTATCAGAGATTGAAGTTTTGCTTGTTCTCTCTACAGATTTTATTGCTCTTTTAGTGGCAGTATTTATTAACAAATTAATCCCATGGAGCTGAGTCCTTTTTGAGAAGTTAGTAAGTGTTCAGTTACTCCAGAAATTCCCAGTGTCTAAATGGAATCCAGTGGTTCATTACAATGATGACAAAGAGCCGTCCACTATTGCCTGTCCTGAACCAGATGAATTCCGCCCATACCTTGCCATCCCCTCTCATCTTGTTTAAGATTATTTTTAATATTATCCTCCCCATTACACTTAGGTCTTCCTACTGATCTCTTCAGGTTCTACTACCAAAACTTTATATGCACTTCTTGCCTTTGCATGCTACATGCCATGTTTACCTTGTCCTACAAGGGTTGACCATACTAATAATACTTGACAAAGAGTACATACGGTAAAGCTCCTCATCTTTTACTCATAGCTTTTCCTGCCTTCTGTTATTTCATCTCCCTAGGGTGCAAATGTTCTTATCAGCACACCGTTCCCAAGGACTGTCAGTCCACATTCTTCCCGTAATGTGAGAGGCCAAGTTTCAGACCCATACAAAATTATGTGTCTGGAGGGAACATAATTTTTCATCATTGTTACACTTACAGGTTGGGGCATTTGACCCCTATTCAGATGACCCTCGATTAGCAGTAAAGAAAGTTGCTCTCTGCCCTATGTCCGGAACACTGGTGGTTGCTGGGACTGCAGGCTCAGTTATTGTTGCCAAAATCAACTCTGATTCTGTTGACAAGGAAGTTGAGGTACTTGACATTCTCATTGTGGCATTTTTATGTGTTAAATTGGTATTGGCAGTGGTAAAATGTAGCTTTGGTGCGTGCTGGAAGGACATCTTTTCTTTGGAGTCCTAGCAAATGTTTCACTACTTACATACCTCCCTCTAAATGAATATTTAACAATGTTTCCCATAATCACTCAGGAATTAATGGTGTGACATGTTTTGTAATGATAAGTAATATTAAGGATATTCTTATGGTTGGTATGCTTTTCTAATGTGGGGTTCATGTTCAGATGTACATTTTGAAGAAAAGAAACTCTTGCCCAATTCATTCGTAAAACCGCTGTTGTTATACAGATAGTAAAGCATTCTGTGTAACAGGCCATGGAGACCTATATGGTTGTGAGACGTTGAGGGCCCCACATTATCTAGACAATTGGCTCACAGATGGCGGTAAGGTTGTCAGCCTTACGCGCCTGGTGCCCTTTGCCCCCCAGGAAGATTCCTGGTACTGATTTCTGTTAGAGGCTGAGTAGACCCCAGGGCCATAGTGCAGCTGGAAGGATTAGGTCAGTTGAAAAAATTCACCTCAATCGAACTTGAACCTACGATCTTCCAGCTTGTAGCATATTGCCTCAATCAACTATGCTACCGTGTGCCTCCATTGTTATACAAATATTAAATTTAATATTGGTGATCTTAAAAGTTGTAAAAGCATGTTTTATCTGTATTTTGAAATTGATCTTGAAATGCTGGCATTATTCTTGCAGCATTTTCTTTACCATGAAATATGTACAATATTTCCATTAAAAATCTTGGTAGTCATTAATTTTGGGTGTTTTCAGGTGACACCAATGAACATAGTTTTAGATCGAGATGGATTTGTTTGGAAGGGCCATGATCAGCTAACTCCACGAGGTGGAACCCTCTCATTTGCTCCAGGATTTCAGCCAAATTCTCTGTTTCAACTGCACCCCCCTGCTGCCATCACAGCCCTTGCATTACATGCAGAATGGGGCCTTGTAGCTGCTGGTACGGCACATGGCCTCGCATTGTTTGACTATATCCGTCGCAAGGGTGTCCTTACAAAGTGTACTCTCAACCCTAATGGTAAGCTATACAAGTACATAATTGTCTTGGGAATTCATATTAGCCATGTGTCATTGGGGTATGTACAAGGGGTCCAACAAAATGTTTTCACTCTTTGATAGTCAATATCTTTGGAACAAAATTACATGTAGTTACAATTCTTGTGCGGTAGTGTAGTGTAATGTTTTCTCAACAGATGGCGAAGGTCACATGAGTCACATGAGTGTCATTTTGCATGCGCGCTGCGAGCAGAAGATAGCACCAACAATGGCTGAAAGGTTGTTCTTTGCCAACGCAAGGCTGTATTGAAGTAGTACTGGAAGTACGAAACCTTTAAAGAGGTACAGTGACAATGGCAGAATGAGTTTGGAACTCAGCCACCAACACATCGAACTATTGCCCATATTTGGAAAAAATTTGAAGCCGATGGTACTGTTCATGATGTGCATAAGCAAAGATATGGGCGACCGCAAATAGTAACAAGTCCAGCTTCCAGTGCTGTGGTGTTGCAACACTGGTCAGGTGTATCTCGATATGCTTCAGTCATTGATTTTCCCTGCCATTCGAGAGCTGTTTGGAGATGAGAGATTTTACCTACAACAAGATGGTGCGCCACCTCACTACCATCGAGATGTCAGGGCGTACTTGGATGGCACTCTACCTGGACGATGGATAGGTCGAAGAGGTGTTACTGAGTACCCACCACGGTCTCCAGACCTAACACCTCTCGACTTCTACCTATGGGGAACCTTGAATAATGAAGTTTATCAGCAAAAGTCATATACACTGAACGCGCTACGAGAAACCATCGAAGCGTCGTGTGCAGCCATCACACCGGACACACTGACAGCCATAGTTCGCTCAGAAGTTTTGCAGCATTGACGTTGTTTAGCCGCTGATAATAGTCACTTCGAACACATACAATGACTCTCTCTCTCTCTCTCTGTGCAAGAATTGTAACTACATGTCATTTTGTTCCAAAGATATTGACTATCAAAGAGTGAGTACACTTTTTTGGACCCCTCTGTAATTTTAAAATACTGCAATGTGGGGTTGTTACATAACACTTCTGCTGAGAAATACCTCTGATCTTGCTGGTATCTGGTGTATATAATTCATTGTATGCTAGAAATTCATAACTAGCCATTATGGAGTAACATCCTTGCAAACAAATGCATTCCCATGGAAATGACTGGATTAACAATAGAAGAGTTGTGTTTTCTGTTAGTCTGTGCCAAGGGGATATCAATAGGACAAGTTTAGAGTTCAATACAGAGAGAGTTGTAGGATATTTGCCAGACAGTAATGAAGTGAGCATGGAAGCTGAAGAATCTCCACAGGTAGAAGCTGTTACCAAAGACACAGACTGAAAAGAGTTAGCATGTGCTGTAGTGATTTGTAAAGTGTGGAAATTAGCGTTATTGTTGTAGTGATTTGTAAAGTGTGGAAATTAGCAATGTTGTTATTGTTGTAGTTATCACCTTGTAAGTTGTCAATAAATCCAATCTTCAATTGAAACCCCATTTATAATCACTCAGAATGGTGACAGTATTGTGTTATTTCTATTTTAAGCATAACATCTATAAAATAGTTTTTCATTATTCCATATATTGGGAGCCAAGATAGCTCAGTTGTATAGTGACACTGTGTGTTGGACAGCCAGGGTTCAATTCCTGATAGGTATCAAAGATTTTTCTGTACTCCATAGTGTCCTCACTGGCTCTGGGACCTACTCCGCCTCCTATCCAGTGGGTTTTGTGGGCTCTTTCCTATGGGGTAAAGCAGCCAGTGCACGAAGCTAACCACTCATTTCCATTTAGTACCAAGATCAAGAATGGTGGAATTATATCTCCACTCTTACATACTGTGTGTCTTCATGGTATGGTGCTTAATTGAGTAAGCACAGAGACTTTACCTCTTTTACCTTTACTTTTGTATTCCTTATGTTGTTACAGATTGTATGGTCGACATTGTTTTCACCTTTTTGTGCCATATGTTATAGATTGTGTGGAAGACATTGGTTTTTGGTCTTTCAAAGATGAAAATAAGTTTAATCAGTATACTACAGAAGCTGCATGTTAATTGTCATCATTGTTAACGTTCAAGATCTGTCTGGAGCAGGGGATGCTCCAATTTCACGTCGCAAGTCGTTCAAAAAGTCATTAAGAGAGTCATTCCGTCGCCTACGGAAAGGAAGGTCCACAAGACAAGCTGACAAAAGAGGGGCTCACAGTACCTCACCCACTGCCGTTACACCCACTGATCCACGGAAGAAGGATGGGTAAGCACTGGATTGTCTGATACTTGATTAAGCTTTGTTTGCAGTCACAGTGCAGTCAGTTTGGTGTGCCTCTGGGAATGTAATGAGTCAAGATTCATGCCAGCTGAGTCTACACATTATTATAAAAGTTAGTGGATGAAAAAACCATTCAGCCCCAGCTACCATGCATACTGGTTAATGAAGTAGTGCATGTGCTTTGGGTTTGAAAACTTCCACTTCAGACCAGTATGTGTGACTAATAACAGCATAAATATGCGATGCAAAATGTAAAGTGTGTCTCAGCTGGACAGAATGTTCACAGTAATCCAGAATTTGTGTATCCTCTTATATGACCCAGACCTAAAATGAGATTTGTTGTGGAGGGAAAGAAGAGACAGCTTTGAGTATTAGCTCATTCATGACAGTGAAATGTTTCGCAGGTTAATGTGATTTGCGGCATCTTTATTTCTGATGGCATGTACATCAAATTGGTCTTTTTTTAACATGATTTTTCAGTTAAATTAGACTGTTAAAAGAATAAACAAGGTTCAGCTGTTTCATTCAGTTCCTAGTTAATGGTGTATGGAATGATCATACAGTGTTCATTTTGATTTGTTTCATTCTGGTCCATCACACTAACAAATTACAAAGACAAAACAACTCCATCCAATGTGACTATTGAAGTTTTTACTACTTGAAAACTTAACACCCTTACATATTTCGGTCCCTATAGACCATCATCAGAGGGACATCGATACTTTTTGGAAACTACTATCACAATGGGTGTTTTTGAGTGTTAAAATACATATATATATACAATTTTTGTAATGCACAATATATACAAAATCTAACTTTTCCACAGTTACAGCAACTTCCTTGGTATATTGAAGTTTTTAAAGTTTTTAAAGCACTGTTATTTAAATTCAAATTTATAAACCATGTAGGTTCATGTCCCTTCTCCTATCCTCTTTCTTGATTGGGGCTGAACTTGTGCTGGATGCCTATCTTGAGAAGGAGATTCTTGGTATTGTCCTTTGTTTGTTCAGGGCGTGCTATGTAAAAACAACACAGCATAGGGAGTTTATCAATCACTGGCACCCTACTTATCTGTTACAACCAGGTTCATTGAACATGATAAGAGGGACAGGCATATTACATATTTGCTGCAGACTGACACGGCATGTTGTCTTCAAATATAAACTTATCTTAAGCATAGTCCAGTGGTGGTGTGTTTGGTTTGCCAGTCTAGAGGAGGTGGCAGAGGATATGGCAGCTGAGGCTGGTGAAGAAGCAGCTGAGGGGGAAGTGGAGGCTGTGGAGCAAAGAAGTTCCATGGGGTAAACCAGCATACACTGCAGACTGAATTTGTATTTATTTTCCTCAGTTTGGTTTCTTTGTTGGGCATGGCATGGAACGAGGTTTTATTGTGTCTGGCTGAATCATTTGTCACATTGATTGCTGAAATGTAGTGAGGCTGCCTTTGTTTCTTTTCCAGCTCTGTTTTTTACTTTGCCTTTGTAGCAGATGTCTGTCTAGTTTTGGTAATGTAGAATAAGTTTATGCCAACTTTCATTGCATATAATTTCAAACTGTTGTTCACATTTTGATTCTGTGATTTCTACTCTTCACCAAGTATAACTGATGCGATCATATTGGGGGGGATGATAGGGGCAGGGGTGTAGCATTCATAAGAAAAATTTTACATACATACAGAATTCTCGTTTGGACATCTGCCAGTCTTTTAACATAAAAAAAAAGTCATTGCTACAGTGTGAGAAACCAGCTTGTCATTCGGGTTGGTCGGGTGAATTGCTCCTGACTTTCGCCAGCACAGTCATTCTTGGTTTTGATTCCTTTTGGACTCACAGCTGTATTTTACTGTCTCACGACTCTGGGAGTCTTAAAACAACTCTCAGAAGCCATCTGGGATAACTGCTGTACCTTATATGTAGAACCCTTCCAACAGGATTGCCAGGCTTTTAGTGAGGTGCAGTGTAAACACTGGACATTCCAACCTGAAAGCATGTGCACCTTTTGAGACCACTGATATGGCATAGGCTTCAGATTGCCAGGCATCTCTTGTGAACACAGCAAGGTGTGTATTGCGAATACTAGCCGCACTAGTTAGATGAGGTGTAAAGAACAAGCATGCACATAGATTTTTCCAGCACGACAAATCAGCAGTGGGGGAACATAGCACTGAAGATCAGCATGAACTTCATTGGCTAGAAAAGCAGGCTGCAAGGACCACCAAGTGAAGGAGGCCGTTGAGACCTTGCTGAATCCTGGCATCAGCAGATGTTCAGGATTTGCACCAACATACTACACTGTAGTAGGACTGTCAGTATGCTGGATGATTCAAGCTAAGTGGCATGTGTGATGACTGAATGCCTTGACTGCCCACTGCTCCGTAGGTTCTGCCCTCTGATAAGGAACGAAGACTCCAACGGCACGCTATGTGTATATATACTGTAGGCAGTCACAGCATTTCGGAGGTAGAGAGTGTTTGAATTTCTGGATACTAATTCCATTTTCACATGGCTCATCACCAAAGAAGAGCATGAAAACTTAAAAACTTATTGATAGATGTGTGTTAACAAAGAAATTCCAAGCCCTGTGACGTAATGAAGCATTATTGAATGTTAGCAGCTTGGACACTAATAGAGTTTCATAAATCAGAATTACCATATTCAGCTTTATTTCACATTGGAAAACCATCATGCAGCAAGGTTCAGAGTTCCCTGCTTTGTGCCGTAGAGGAGTAACATTTAAATAAGGAAGGCGTTGCTGGAATTTTGTGTTCTTGGTTATGTAGGTCGAGAGTACCTTTGTAATCCAGAGGAGATGCTGGTAAAAATTCGACTGCATAGGAATTTTTCACTCATTTGAAATTATTTTACAGGGTTGGCTACTGACCATACAAATTTTGGTGATTAGAGTGCACAGTGTTTCTCTCATGTATAATAATTTGATAAATTCATGTATCTCTTTTATGTTTACTGTTACCTGAATGGTATTCCTTAATGTCAGTAATTATAAACATCTGCACATCTGATTATTCTTATTTTTATATATTCTTTTGGCAGACATCTTGTGGGTGACATGCAAATGTTCCTCAGTCCTTCTGTATATCGGGCATGTGCAACGTGTCGATCGTGGGACGATTTTTGGTCGATCTCATAGGCCTATAAGGAAATTATACATGAAAAGCTTGTAAATTAATTTGTAATATAATATGATTATATTCAGATTTTGAAGGGAAAATACATATTAGTCATTCATATTTTTCTGTTCTTAACGCACGAGGTAAATCTATACTTTCAATGTATGTTGCTTTTGCGACAAACATTATGTGTCATGTTATTTTTACCGATATTTTTGCTTAAAGCAAGGCACAACGATAGGAGGGGGTGGTAGATCACTGGCAGTTTTGACACTAAAAAGTCGATCACAACCTGTTTGGAGTGGGACGTGCCACCTGCATATGAATCTTTTGTGGACTGTGCCATGATGTAGTGTCCCTTCTTGGGTCTCTTTCCATTTATCCCAGTATTCGTTCAACCATTTTATGCAGCTTAGTGTCATATCTTGAGTAAAACGATTTTCAGTTGGATTTGTTCAGGAGTATGGCCTGTTTGCGATTATTAATTGATGAAGTCGTGTATCAGTAAAAATTAATTGATGTTTACAAAGTGCATTACTGTAATCATAATATAAGTGCATTGATGCCGATTTCCATGGATAGGCTGTCGCTGTCTTGAATAACATGACTTCCGTTTGCAATTGTTCAGGAATCTGGCGCGCTTGCAGTTATTGTAAGGGACACCTATGAAATGTCCATATAAGATTACTTTTTTACTGCACTGTGCTCAGTCAAAATGAAGATGCTAACTTAACCACTGCAAGGCTAGGTTCTTGCTGCTGTAGCGATAGCTATTGCTATCAGCACTGAAAAACTCATGAGCTGATTAAATGTTTATATTATTTTAAGTAAGCCTCTCAGAGGTATAATTGTACATTATTTGTCGTAAGGAGGATCATACTTTGCTGTGTAATGAAATGTACTAACGCAGATAAATATCAACTGTAGAAAAGTAGAAAGTATTTGTTCACCATTTCCATAATCCCATATCAGCATTTGAAATTTTGCTTAATATATTATAAAGTAAGTTTCCGCAGTAGGTGTGGTTGCTGCATTGAACTGCCAAAGTATGAACAGTATTGCCTTAACTGTCAAAATCCTTGAATGAAGTTTAAATAAATGAAATATGGACCTTCTAGCAGATAACAAGATTGGGCGGGAATGGGAAGTCATACATCTTATTTTATTCAAATACTTTTATGAAAGAGTTCTTAATTTAAATATTATAGGCCCCAAGGCCGTGCCATAGCTGAAGCGGTTAAGTGCTGGCTTCCCACCGTGGCGGCCCGGGTTCGACCCCGGGTCTGGTCAAGTGGGATTTGTGGTGGAGAAAGTGATGCTGGGGCAGGTTTTCTCTGAGTACTTCGGTTCCCCTGCCAATCTTCATTCCACCAGTTGCTCCACAATCACCCTCACCTATCATCTGGGGCCGGTACAATAGGCCAGAAGTGGTTGCAGTACAAGGGACTTAGTCCCACCCCACTAGCAATAAAATAAATCATAGGCCCCATATTTTTCTGTTTCTGTGTTGATATCTGTTTCTCTTCATCTTTCACTTTTGTTTGACCTGTAACATGAGTTAATCAGCCTTTTCAGAAGTAGAGTGTATTGAAATTTCATGCTTTTTTATGTTTGATACACTAGTGTCTTTTCTGTTTTGCAACTGCGTGGAACTTCTACTATCTGCAGCTTGTACAGTCATGTTATAAAATGCTTATGGAACTCTCATCCATTCAGATATTTAAAGGACTGCTGTTATTTTATTAGCCTTCACGTATCACATGTCCTGCTTTCTTGCTACATGAAGGTTTGTTAGTTACACATTACTTCTGTAGGGTGTCCACACTTACCACCCTGTGATATTGAGACATAATTTGCAATATACATTCTACTTCGTTTTATTAATACAGTAGAACTTGGTTATAACGTCATCAAAGGGACCTAAAAATAGTGTCGTTATAAACGAATGTCGTAACCGAAATGGGCACTTCCACAGTAGTCTTATGTTAGTCACGTAAAAATCTACCAAAATCTGAGTTAAAATGTTGCATTTTTTAGTGAAATACGTAGTTAAGTACAGACTAACGTAACATTAACGTGGAATTGCCCAAATGTGTAATATCAAAGACATATTACAGCGCTTTTCACTGACAATACACACCGCACTAATACTGTATATTAAAGGTAGGCCTACTCACCAAATTACAGTAGATTACATCAATTGTTGTGCCTTACTGTACCTAGATACGAGTACAGTAATCAGTTATCTTCATCTGTTTCCTGTTACTTGCCCAATACACACTTTCTAAATTACGTTCAATGTCCATATCAGAGAAATTCAGGAATGAAAATGACGTTACATACGAGGTTGATGCATTTGTGCATGTCGTACTAAGCAAGGTATAAAAACAGTTGCTTTATGAGGAATTAGTTCGTACCATTGAATATTTGACGCAATAGACAAGGTGTCGCAGAAACCGATGTTGCTATAACCAAGTTTTACTGTATGTACATTTTACATGATATTTTCTAGTTTATCCATAATAGAAGGCATTGTAATAAGATTCAATAGTGTTTACTGAATTACAATATAAAATAATTCTTAGGCAGCCTTTGAGTTTTAGGTTGTATTATATGATTTTGAACTTTATGCCATTTTTCACTGATGATTCATGGACTTCTGCATTGGAAATTAAATCGCCTTGAAGAAGGGTTTACAACTTCCATAGGCTACTGGGCTAATGAAGGTTTTCCTTAAACATAAATTATACATGTTGAACAGAGGGAGAGAACCCAGGATTACCCTTGTTATAGATGAATTTTCATCTGCTGTCTCTATACAATCTGAAGAAATTATTGTCTCAAATGAAGTTAGAAACTTCATTGGGTACTTGTCAGCCATCAGTTTTCCTGCACTGATTGTCTGAGGAAACCTGTCAGAATGAAAAGCAGTGAAGATCAGACACGTGAGATGGTATTGATTGATTTTATTAAATGCCTAAACAAACATATTTGTGTTTATTTACATCTAGAGTGAATTCTCGATTGATCTCGGTATAATAACTATTGTTTGAATAACTAGAATTGAATTTGTTCTGTTTTTGTTATTTAGATTGCCATGAAATCTGTTTCACTTTTTCCTCTCCTCTTTTCTCTCTTTCCAGCAACAGCAGAATTCATGCACTGCAGTGAAACCTCCATTTTGGTTTTCCATCATTCAACATTCAGTTTCAGTGATCCAAAATCAGTAATCTCAATATGAAATTTCCACCATTTAAGGTTTTCCTCAATTTAGTGTCCAAGGAGAACCTTAAATTGAGGTTTCACTGTACTTCTAAATTGAACTTGGTGACAGGATTTTGTAGATACTGTTTATATATTGTTTCATACTAGTTTTTATTGAAACTTTGGTATTGACTTCTTATTTTTGGTGGGGGCATGTTTTATGAGCCTTTGTAATAATACAGTACTGTGCAGTTTACTTGTATGAGCAAAGTATACTTACTTACTTACTCATGGAGATGAGCCCTTCTTGAGGAGCCGCAATTCTGCAGCTACTCAAGAATTTCCCAGCATTTTATGGAACCCGAAGTTTCATTACCGTATTCACAAGAGCCCTCCACCAGTCCGTATCCTGAGCCAGATCTATCCGATCTATACCATCCCATCCTATCTCTCTTAAGATCCATTCTAATATTGTCCACCCACCTACGCCTTTGTCGTCCCTGTGGTCTCTCTCCTTCCAGCTTTCCAACCAATATTCTATACGCATATGAGCAAAATGTATGTTAGGAAAATGTTTCCATGTGGTGTCTTCAGTTATTGTCATAAATCTGTGATAACTCATGCAGCGACATGAATAATTTGTATTTATTATTTTGGCAGTATACAAATGTAATAAAAAATACATCCATACATAAAGCCCATGTATTCTACGAACCAGGTACATCATACCTTGTGTAGGCAACTTTATGGAAGGAAAGTTGCATGCAAGTGTGTTTTCATTTCCTACTGGCATATGAGTACCAGAGGCACATGGAAAATAAAATCTACTAAATTTCCAATGATGACATAGCAATTTAGCAATGACGCACCCCCATTTCTATAGTGAATGGACTATACCAATGTCATGAACTTTCCCTACAAACAAATTCTAATCCTAGTTTACAAGGATCTGAAGGTTGGTATTTAAAGGACTCCAGATCTTTCTAATTAGCCTTCCCCCCATATGTGTGTTTTTTATCTGTGTAGGGGAATTTCAAGATGTGGTAATAGAGCCATATATTGATTTACATTAATTTACACTTTTCTGCACAGGGAGTCCACATTTCAAGTGAAAGGCATGTACCGTTTTTCTTTTGTGTGTGGTGGTCCCTCCCCCCAAGGCAAAAACAAAGATTCAGGCATTTTCCATTATTTTCATTGCCCTTGTGGCAAAAGTGTATTAGCGTGATGTGTGAAAATCATGATATGGAGTGTGCTTTACAGGGCAGGTGATGCTGTATCCTCATCCTCAGCCGGTCCTGGTGGGCTAAGCCCCCTGGAGGCAAAACCTGTGGAGAGACAAGTGGAAGCACGACCAGTGGATGATTCATTAGGCAGTATGGTACGCTGCCTTTATTTTGCCAAGACGTTCCTTATCACTGGTATGTAAGTTTGGTTTTGAATGCACCCTTTTCTCTCTGGATGTTTCCCATAGTCCTTTGGATTAATATTGAGAATTACATTTGAAAGACAGTGGTTTAGCATGAGCACAGACATTGTTCATAACTTACACTATTTTGTAGCTGTGTTATAGTCATGTAGACTGTCTTAAATAAAGAGGTACACAGTAAGGTGTCACAGAAAATACAAAGTGTTTGGAAAACCACATGCATTGCAGCATTTGAAATATAATTACAAATGAAGGAACATATTTACAAATTGAATGAAAAATACATCACCCAATTAATCTGTGCTACAGGAAACATAGGCAAAATTATCCTGCACACTCTTTAACAAAATTTGTCACACATGGTTCAGTTCATGTACCTTTACCTGTTGCAGTTCCAACTATGATGATTTCCATTTTAAGGAGACAAATGTAAGAGGTTTCTTTTCTAAATAATTTTGGCAATAAATTAAATTAAAGTAATTGTAAATGTGTTGCAGTTCAAATGATGACAGCTACAATGTGGGCTGGGACCAACAATGGCACAGTCTTTGTATTCACTGTGACCATTCCATCAGGTGCAAGGCGGACAGAAGAAGATGTGTCATGTCAGTTAGGAAAAGAAATACAACTGAAGCATCGAGCCCCTGTTATAGGCATTGCTGTCATAGATGGAACCAATTCACCACTTCCTGAACCATATGTGACAGAGAAAGGCAGCTCAAAACAGCAAGACTCTCCTCATCGTGTTGTTATCTGTTCAGAGGAGCAGTTCAAGGTGAATTATCAAAACATTTACTGAAGCATTAGGTAGATTCAAAGCAACAGTGTCAAGCCTGGGAATTGAGATTACATATTAGATGTTTTGTGTCCTTTCAGTATTTTGAGCCTTCTGTATGGTGTATCCTTTTGTTTCATAACTAATTCAGTTTGTTCATATTTAATCTCGTTTTTTCTTTCGGTTTTGTGTGTACTTCAGGATCTGATAGAAACCATCATTCTCCTTCTTTTTAGTGGTAGTGTTTACTGTACTTATACAGTAGAGTACCTAGTTGTTGTTGAAGGTTACCAAGTGAAGGAAAACTCTAAACAGAGGAAAGTTATTGCTGTCATGATAAGGTCATGGCCATAGAAATTAGAGATTGAGTAAGGGGATATCTCAAATTGAGGAACACTAAAGCGGATGCTTTGTACAGATAAGAAACCTGGATTATATAAATCAGGAAATTTGTGTAGATATGGTATGCACTGCATGAACTTTATTGGCTTCCTTTATCTGCATCCTTGATAGGGTATCTTCAGTGGCATTTTTCAGGCTCAGAATTGGTATATGTGTCTTTCATAGTAAATGATTATTGAAAATATCTTTGTACATATATTCATACTATACAGCCATCTTCATATACTGGCCAGAGAATATTCTCTGAGCACTGTACTTTTAAGACAAGATGACAAATATAATTATTTCTGTGTCTGCATTCAGATATTCACACTTCCAAGTCTGAAGCCTTTCTGCAAGTTCAAATTGACAGCTCACGAAGGTGCACGTGTGCGACGCATGGGTATAGCTCAGTTCACAACAGCAGGTGGACAGCATTCAGAAAGTTGTTTGGTGTGCCTCACCAACTTGGGTGACTGCATTGTTCTGAGTGTACCAGAACTTAGACGGCAACTTAATGCAGCCGTGATTCGACGGGAGGACATTAAGTACGACTGAATTATTGAACATTAGCCTTACCTCTTCAGTGCCATATAATATAAGTAGATTCTAAAGGGTTCTGATGTTGGTGGATAACACGCAGAATTACTGGGTTTTTTTACTTTTTCCATCATCCAGAATTGTAGGAAATAGAAAACATGATGTTTTGGAAACTGGATCTGTTTCCACCTTCAGGTGAGGGAGGAAAGAGCTAATCTCGAGCTCTTTCTATGGGGCCCAACTGAGTAGGTGTCTTCCTTCCTCACCTGAAGACGGAAATAGATCCAGTTTCCGAAACGCCGTGTTTTCTGTTTCCTAGAATTCCAGTTGATGGAAAAAGTCCAAAAACCAATAATTCTCTGTGATCATATATTATGCTTTGTTTCATATTTTTAAAATCGCTCATATCTGTCAAAATTTTTCAGTCTTCGGAATGAGTAAATTTTTAGTCCTTAATATCGGGAGACATATGGGATTGTCCTGCCTGATGTCTATACTATAATATACTGAATTTGTAGAGTTTTTAAAATTGATTAAGTACTTTATTTATTTTGCAAATTTTTGTTGGTTTTGATACCTTAATATTATTACAGTTAATGGTCCTGTAGACTTGCAGTATCATGTTTATACACCTCATTGTGAATCAGTATAAGAATATAAGATGCACTGTGCATAACCGAGTATAATATAACTCTAGAATTAAACAATATTTTAAATTGTTATTACTTAAATTCATGAATGGGAGGCATAAAATAAAATTAAATATTAGGCAGAATGGACAATTTCAATATTTCTGTTAAATATGAGGAAGAACAAAAGTTCAAAGAAATTGAATGAAAAAGAAATTAGTCTTCCTACAATAGAAATGTTGGAAATGAGTTAAAGTGTTCAGTTAATAAATATTATAAAATTGATATTCTGAAAGGAAGTGCTGTGCATAAGACACAAAAGTTCCATTTGAAACAAAGTGATTTCTACTTTAAAAATGAGAATGTGCTATTTATGAAAGTCACTGTGTGGAATTTTTGTAATTTTGCCTTAGGTTGCATTAATTTGTGAGTCCTGAAAATGTGAAGAAACATTACAGCTGAGATTGTTGAGCCAGGAGTCTGTTGATCTTCTTTAAAGTGTAACTCCATTCAGAAACTTGTTTATCAAGCAACAAATGGAGATTGTTCATTACATTCCAGTGGCATCTCCAGCCTGACCTTTACACGAAGAGGTCAAGCTCTGTACCTTCATTCATCAAGTGAGTTGCAGCGAGTGACTTTGTCTGCAACATCCATCACACAGCCACGTTGTAGATTAGAACTTCCTGATGGTGCTCGTGAGTCTGCTTCTGGTGAGAGGGATACAGATGAAGAGGATGAAGACACTGAGGATGATGAAGAGGAAAGGAAAATTGAGGGTAGAGAAGTGTCAGCCCCTTCACCTACTGCGCAAGAGCAGCAGGATTCAGCTCCTGTAGTTAATGGTGGCACTACAGATTTAGAAGGTACTGCAAAATGGCTGTTTCAGACTTTACATTTGCTTCTAATTAACTTTGTAATATTGGTGATTTCTTTGTACCACCACAAACCCAAACAGTATGTTGTAAGTAGTTGTGTTATATGATATTTGAGCTGAATAGAATACACTGTTTTGCAAGTCTTTTGGCTTAATTCGTGGCTGTCTATTGTGTAACAGTGCCCAAACTACCTGATGTTTAAGAGGGCTTAACAAATGGAAGTCGCTTGGAGCAAGACTCATCACCTGCAACAGTTCGGGCTAGCATATCGTGTCCTTCATTGTGGTAGCGATTTAGATGCTGTAATGCCAGACCTATTCTTTGCATTTTGTGTTGTGGGGTCAGCATGCGCGGCACCCATCATGCAAAGACTTTGTGAAAACCTAACCTGTCATGCGACTTCCATTTGTTCAGCCCTCTTAAACATCATCTTTTGGCTGAACATTTTCCCAATGATGAAGCTGTAGAAAGGGAATTCACCGCCTGGTTCCGACAGCAGCCCAAAGAATTTTATGCTTCTGGTTTACAGGAGCTTGTGAAATGATGGGGCAAGTGCTTCAATGTACAGGGAGATTATATTGAGAAATAAAAGCATTTGTGAAATCAGTACTCTTATTTGTTTAAGTTCTATATCCATTTGTAACTTACTTATTGACTTACCTACGTACATTGTCACATTGTGAACTGATATGACATTAACTTTGGATGTCATTTTATATTATGTACAAGCAGAAGTCCCTCGTCCCAAACCCATGAGCTGATTGATATACATAAGGAGAGCTGAAGAAGTGCGTAGTTGATCAGATGTCCACATGGGCATTTAAAGTAAAGCTATTGCTTTGTTTAATGAATTAAGCACCATGTTATGAAGATGTATGGGGGTGAATGGTATAGCTCCACCATTCCAGATGGATTTGGGTTGTCATCCTCATGCTCTGACTGCTATACCCTTGGTACCCACTGTATAGGAGGCTGCATGGGCCCCAAAGCTGGTCTAAATGCTGGGGAGAAGAGAAAAATCTTGAGCATATTGGGAATTGAATGTGAGCAGCTGATTGTATTTGTGGTCCTGCATCATCACTGTCTGACTTTGTTTGTGTTTGTTTCAGAAGGTAGTGATGATAAGACAGATGAGCCCAGGGAAAATGGGATGACTGGAGGAACAAGTGATGAAGACAGACATGACATGAGTGCTCTCAGTGTTGGAGATATCACCATTGACTCTGTCAAGGACCATCTTTTGTGAGTTTTGCTTTCAGACTGAAGGAGAGATGTTGTTTACATTCCTGTTGCCATGGAAACCAGATTGTTATAGGAAGCAACCAACCAACATATGTCCTTTATTTGTGTGTTGGGCATGAGGCTAATAATTCCTTAATGTTCATTTTGAGATCTGTTAAATGTTTTGGAAAATGACAGATTCTGCAGATCAGTGGATAGGAGGCATGAGATATGGAACATAGAATGTCAGAAGCCTGAACAAGTCATACGGATTCAGTATATTAGTTAGAGAGTAGTGAAATATGGTTTGTGTTAAGCTGGGATGTTGAAAGGCCAGAGGGACAAGAATAGTAATAAAGCTGACACTGTTTTTTTCTATGGAAAAGAGACCTTCGTGTAGGGACTGCGTTTTCATATGTAAGAATCATATCAGATGAAGTCATAACAGGCTGTGTGACATGGTATCTGGATGATATGAGAATAATGTTCATATTTATAATATTCAGAGCCCATGTTGTGATGATATGAAGTGCATGTTCCTGCAGGATGTGTGTAATGGACGGTTTTTGTGAGAAACTACAAATCATACCCAGCCGTGTGTGTGTGTGTGTGTGTGTGCATGTACCAACGTCTCGGTTTGTGTGTGTCTGTTGGATGTGTCCTAATGCGATGACTGACCCAAATTTATCGTGCTTTGATAGGTAAAAGACCGCACTCCACTGTAATTTATCATGCCGTTTAGAGAGGTAGGTTGCAGTAAAGGGAAAGATTTTCAGCAATGAAGTAGATAAAACAAATTTTAATATGGAAAAAGTAACATCAATAAATTGTATGAAGAAATGGTTAAAGAATACCATTAAAATTAGATATAGGCTTGGAGTTTTAAAACACCTAGAAGAAACTGTAGGATAGAGTGAAGTTGAACACAGCAGTCTTCTGGGATTTTGCACCGTGTATATGTGGTGTTAACCGACGTTTCGGAGGAACGTATCGCCTCCATCTTCAGGNATATACCGCACATATGCACACTTCTAAGTTTTGAGTGATGTATCTTCAGATGAAGGCACTTACCTGAGTAAGATTAGGCCATTATGCTAGTGAGGGATTTTTTCCATTTCTCCTGTTTCATACATGTATGTCTTATGTATGTTCTGCAGCAGCACATCTGGAGCTGAGGAAAGTCGGGTCTCAGAGCTCAAGTCATCTGCTTCCAGTACAATGGTAACAACAACAACAGCGACAACAGAGAAACTTGAGCAGCAGCAACAGTCTGTCGTTGTGAGAACGACGACGACAGTCATCAGCAGTACCACTAGTGGTACTGTTACCAACGAGACTGCGACTGTCAACTCTACTGGCCACACGCCTGACAGTGAGTAACATTCCTTCTGAATTCTCATATCTTCTGTACCTGAGACATCTGATGACTGCAACAACAATTATTTCAGTGTTTTGAGGAAATAATGATCACATATTCAGAGAGCAGCATAGAACACTGGAAAGGAAGTACATCTTTTAATCATTTAGAAAGGAAATGCAAAAACAAACTATCTCACCCTCAGTTAGTGTGGCCTATATAATATTAGGTGGGCTATGAAACCTGAAGTACTGCCTCTGTGGTCTAGTGGTTCGAGTTCCTGCATACAGATCCAGAGGTCTGGGTTCGATTTCTGGCGCTACCAGATTTTCTGAGAAGTAGTGGGTCTGGAACAGGGTCAACTCAGCCTTGTGAAGATAATTGAGGAGCTATTTGAAGGAAATAGCAGCTCTGGTCTAGAAAGCCGAGATTAACAGGTGTGGGGATCCGCTGCGCTGACCACGCACACTCTCTATCCGCTAAAGTTGGCACTAACTTTGCCGACAAGCGGCGTTCACTCTGTCGGTGTAGTTCGCTTGCGGACTAAAACCACAGAGTTTGTTTCTTGTTTGTTTGATGAGCGTTTATGGACTTTTTCATCTGTAGCAATATTGTAATTACCTTAATATTTCAGTCCATTATAGACATGAACGCATATATGTGTGCTGCAGAACAGCAGGTTATATAATCTTTTATTTCAGCAAATCAGACTTGTACTTGTGTAAGACTTCTTATGGGTTGTAGTGAGACATCTGTTGACAAGGCTTCATAATAAAAATTTAGGCTCGGTGCTCATGTTCGTGTTCCATTTTTGGGGAGTACACAAGTTGAATAATGATCGAGCTGAAATGTTTGTGATTTTATGATCCTTCAAAGTAACATGTAGTATAAGACAATAAAATGTGGCATCCTGTAAGGGTGTCAGTATATAGATCACAGATGGAAGTAAAACAGCTATAATGGACATAATAGGTTTTCTGTGTGTATCATGAGGCAGTAGCACAGTCAGTCTTCTTGATAATCTAGGTAGCAGTGCTCAAGGTGTGTACTACTGAAGAACAGTGCTGTGATGTGTGTTTTTTGTGAGCGAAAGGACTTAATGCAAAGAAGATTCATAAAGAAATGTTTCCTGTTTAGAATGGGAAGTGTTTGTCATGTAAAGCAATTCACAACTTGAATGAGAAATTCTCTCATGGACATCTGAAACTCACAGATGATGCCTGACCAGGTCACCCTGTTAAGATTGCAACGGAAGCAACTGTGTAGCAGGTGGAAGTGTTGATTCAGGCTGACAGGAAGATAGTGTAGCAACTGCACAGTGGTGTTTCCATGGTTTGGCATACAGCATAATGCATGATTGTTTGAAGTTTCAGAAAGTGTGGGCACAGTGGCTGCCCAGAGAACTTTAAGGATCAGGAAGTACTGAACCGAATGGTTGTCTTTTTGCAACATCTCTTAGATATGCAGATGAAGGAGAAGATATCCTTAACAGGATTGTTACTGGAGATGAGTCATGGGTGCATCACTACCAACACAAATCAAAGTGTGTGTGCTTCAGTGCAATGGAAACATCCCAGTTCACCTTCAACCAAAACGTTTAAGGTTATGCCATCAACTGGGAAGGTTTGCTTACTGTGTTTTTGGATTATCAGGGAGTACTGTTAGACCATTTTCAGAAGCTTGGTGAAAATTTGAATTCTGCATCATGTTGTGAAGTTCTATGGCAGCTTTGGGATGCAATTCGCAGAAAATGTTCAGGCCAACTGGCAAGAGGGCTAGTGCTTCATCATGAAAAAACCAGACCCCATACAGCCCAAGCAACCCAAGAAAGAATTCAAGGACTACAGTCAGAACTACTTGAACATCTGCATTGCAGCCCATACTTGGCCTAGTGATTTCCTTCTGTTTGGTCTGCTAAAAATCCATTTGATGGTGACAAATGATGAAAAGTTTGAAACAGAGGTGTGGACATTTCTAAGACAATGGTCAGAAGACATTTATGCTGTGATTTTCAACAAAAGCAGTGGGACAAGTGTATCCATGTTGGAGGGTATGTTAAGAAATAAACATTTTCTCCAGATTCGAATGTCGCATGTTTTACGTTTTATATCCATTTGTGACCTGTATAGTGAGTCTCCCTCATATAATCTAAACTTTTTTTATTGCTAATGGGGTGGGACTAAGTCCCTTGTACTGTGGCCACTTCTGGCCTATTGTACCAGCCCCAGATGATAGATGAGGGTGATTGTGGAGCAGTTGGTGGAATGAAGATTGGCAGGGGAAACCGGAGTACTCGGAGAAAACCTGCCCCAACACCAATTTGTCCACCACAAATACCACTTGACCAGACCCGGGATCGAACCTGGGCCGCCGCGGTGAGAAGCCAGCAACTAACCGCTTGAGCTATGGCGCGGCCTAATCTGAACTTGCTAGTTACAGTCATTTTGTCAGTTTTGACCTCATACTGTTTAGTCTCTGCTGAAACGGTAAGACTTCTATTTCCCCTTGATTGAAAGTCACTATTTTCCAGTGATCCCCTACACTCTGTTTTTGTTTGACTTCCCATTGTGACCATGTGAGAACATGAAGTATTTGCATTGATTGAATGATTTTAAGCTTTATCATATCTCGTTTAGTTTTAAACTGCAATCGTGTGTGTGCATGCGTGCGTGTCACACACATTATTTATTTCAGTTCTCTTCCATCTGACATAATAAGACTGTCATGCCAGTATCTGTTTCAGGCTTCTGATGGTGATCACCCCAGTCCTCTCTTCTGTGCTAGCTCCCAACTGGAAACACATGAGAGCACCTTTTGTATTTTTGTCTTCCTTCTGACTTGGTTAAATGCTCCTTTCGCAGATCTGACATGACCTTGAATGAGTATGAATGCTATGTTGACTGAAGATCACAAGGACAGGACAAGACTGGAACCTAGTACTTTCAGGCTAAGAAGGACCCTGCTAGGATCAGTGTTCATAAATAAATCATAGCAGGAAAGCATAACAGATACCTATGTAGAGCAGTTCAAACACACAGTGTCAACTGCTAGAGTTGGGCTCCAAATAAAGAATATTTTATTTTCACACTGTTGTGAGGCGTGGCCATCTAGACTGTGGATATGCTGCCCCAGTTGTGTGTTACATGGCCAGTAAATGTTTACTAATGGATTCTCTTATATCAGAACATTGAAGTTCAAGCACTGCTAACAGGAGCCCAGTACTGAATTGGTTTTTAAGCCATCTTAATGAAGTCAGCAATGTCATACCTATTTCCTGAACATTAAATTTATATTTAACAGAGCTCCAGCCTATTGTTACAAAAAGTCACCTTCCTAGACACTAAAATCTGTATCTTTCAGTGTTTCTTCCATCTGAGATGTCTTTAACATTCATGCAGCATAAAAATGTTGGTACTATGTGTCAACACAAATGACAGGAACGCATGTATATATGACTGTTAGAGTTGATGAGCAAGAGGACCATACTTCATGAATGTTATTCCATGGGTCAGAATCCTTCATGAAAAGCTAATAGACACTTGTCTAGTTAATGAAATTTCTTGTCTTTTGGAACTTTAACACTTAGTTACGATATTCATAGAAGCCTGCCACTAGACTATCCAGATCAGATGAATCCCGTCCTCATCCACATAACCTAGTTTGAATATGTTTACTCACTCACTCATGGAGCTGAGCCCTTCTGGAGGAGCCGCCAATCCTGCAGCTACTCAAGAATTTCCCAGCATATTACGGAACCCGAAGGTTCATTACCGTGTTCACAAGAGCCCTCCACTGGTTCCTATCCTGAGTCAGATCAATCCAATCCATACCATCCCACCCTATCTCTCTCAAGATCCATTTTA
>NW_019737086.1:337337-338662 GCF_002891405.2 Cryptotermes secundus
ACGTTGCTGTTACACTGCACTTGGTTTAAAGTTTAACATTTAAAAACACATTGTTCCTTTAGTTGTTACTATCAACATCTACTTCGTTGATATCTGTCTGGTTTATAGATTATTTTTGTTACATACATTAGCACTTACAAAATCTTTAATTCTAATTTTTAATCCTTTAAAAAAATTTTTTTCTCAGATTTTAAAATTTAAAATTATCAGGGTTACTTGCCCTATGTCTATAATGCTGCAGTGGCTAGTTCTTGTTTCCAGCACTGTACAGGTGTTATTTTGTATAGTCTCCCTGTGTGCGTGCCACTGCTATTCTTTACTACGTAGTTGCAGTGTAACAGCAACGTGAGTGTATACACCTGATGATGGCCGTTTGAGGCTGAAACATGTAGTGTAAAGGAGAGCAAGATCAAGGACATATAATATATTGTTTGCACTTGCGACGGAGTTCATATCATTTATTCTCCTAAACACCCTGTTCTCAAACGCCCTCAATCTATGTTCCTCCCTTAATGTCAGAGACCCAAGTTTCACACCCATACACAACCACAGGCAAAATTATAGTTTTCTATATTCTAATTATTATGTTTTTGGACAGCAGAGGAGAAGAGAAAAGGTTCTGGACTGAATGGTAGCAAGCATTACCTGAGTTCAATCTCCTCTTAATTTCCTCCTGAATCAGGTTTCGATCTGTTATCATTGTTCCCAAATATCTGAACTGTGCCACATTTTCAAAAAATCTGTTTCCTATCTTTATGTTTATCTGTTGTAAATTCTGAAGTATTTTATCAGCTGGGTTTATAGAAATTGCCAACATTTTTTAAACACGTTAATGTCAGAAGAGTATCTTCATATCGTATACAATTGAAAATTTTATTTGGAAGGAATGTGACAACATAAAAAGTTGAGAAAATTTGGAATTTATATGAACAAAAGCAGGGTACATATTAATGTGAGGGTTCATATACGATGGGGTACCCAAAAGAAACCGAACTAATTTTTTTGTGGGCAGAGCTTTTGTAGTACCGCGTTTTGCCACTATGAGCGCATAGAGCTAACATTCCTGAGTCGATAAGCCGACTACCGTTGCTTCAGAAGGTAAGGACTAGTTTCGGCAGAGTTTATAGTGACAACTGTTTTGTGTGATCGTCGTTTTTGCAATGGCTGATTTTCGTGAACAGCGTGCGGCGGTGAAATTCTGCTTTTTGCTCGGGAAAAGTGGAACAGAAACTCTTGAAATGTTAAAAACGGCGTACAAGGACGATGCTATGGGGAAAACTCAAGTGTTTGAGTGGTTTTCCCGTTTCAAAAATGGTGAAATGTCA
>NW_019737086.1:339181-356010 GCF_002891405.2 Cryptotermes secundus
ATTTAGACAATGTTTTGAAAAATGGAATAAAAGACTAGACAAGTGTATTAGTGTAAGTGGAGAGTACTTTGAAGGGGATTGAAGGTTTGTGCTTAAAATTTGAATAAATAAGTTTAAAAAAAAAAGTTCGGTTTCTTTTGGGTACCCCCTCATATATATCTTTTAAAATGGGACAGTCTGTGGGCATTCTCCTTGGAGTTTTTTCCCCCTTTTGTTTCTTTCCTTTATGGGGGAGGGGGTTTATCTCAGTTACTACATTATTAAAATATTAATTAGGAAGTGAATTTTATGGATGGTTATTTTAAAGTTTTCCTTTATTTGCTCCATGCATATTCAGTAGATTAAATTTTCAGAATGCTAGTTTTATTTCTTAAATCCTAGAAATCATTTAGAAACTCATTTACAAACTGTCACCCCTGATAATGTCTTGTGAAGTTTCTGATTGTCTTTAGTACTTGATATATGTTTTTTATAGTAGTAGTATACATTTTAGAATTGCTTGGTTGAGCAGCACCTCAAATTTGGTGTCATAGCAGTACCTTAGAATAGAAGTTTTGTATTGTGCTTAATTTCATATCCAAAAAAAAAAAAATTGCACTTCTGTCTGATTGTAACATTTTGGATGTAAGCTTTTGATGCAATTTCATTCTCTTCTACTTTTGATTAATTAGTTTTCCCTGCTCTTGAACCACTTCAGTTCTTAAAGTTACACTTGATAGTGGCTTGTTTTCTGTAGAAATCATAAATATCATATTCTGTATGGTAGTTCACCTTATCCATGGTTCATAAGATTAGATAATTGCAAGATTGGCCATTTTCATGATTCTTCAGCAGTACCTTGAAAGATTGGCCTGCAGTAAGATTATGTGAAATCTGACAGAATCCCATATAGGTAATGTGTCACTTCTGTTGTCTGTTATCAAATGGGATTCAGCCCGTATTGTCTTAATGCACACCACCAGTGGTGGGTAGAGACTTGTGAGGAATTTATGTGTATATACATTTTTATAAATAGGACCTCAGGTAGTGTAGTCAGTATAGCATCTGGCTATGGGCTGGATGACTGAGAGGTCGGAGTTCGAGTCCTGGTAGTGTCAAAAATTTTCTCTTCTCCATATCGTCCAGACCGGCTCTGTGATCCACCCAGCCTACTATCCAATGGGTACTGGGGGCTCTTACCCCGGGGGTAAAGCAGCAGGGGTGTGAAGCTGACCACTTACCTCCAGCTAGTGCCGAGTTAAAAAAAAATGTGAATCTATGCATCCTCTCCCCCATACGCCCTCATGGCATATTGCTTAATTTGTTGAGTACAAGGACAACTTACATTTAATAAATGTCTTGTGTTTGCTAATAAGGAAGACAGAATGGTTTTAATGTTTGTAAATAGATATATTTTACTTCAAGGCTATAAAAGGGTAGTTTATGCTTATAAAATTCATTACTTCTCACTGCCTTGTCCACTGACATCATTTTAGTATTTGCATGATTTGAAATTAAAGAGAAGTTGCACAGACAGAGCTTTAAAATTTTTTTCTAATGTTCTGTATGTTCTACCATTCGCCCCACACCAGCAATTAATACCTATGGCAGTTACTGTATTACAAAATTAAGTTGTTTGTATATCCATTATGTAAAATGTTGATTGTGAATTGTTGTACTAAAGGAACTCTGTGTAGTAGTCATGGCAGTTTTAAGATCTGAGGTATTGCTCTGACATTTGTTGACAGTAATGTAGTGGTGATTATTGTGATGTTTCCTTCCCTGTATCTTGTCCTGTATGCCTGCCTGATTATGTGTTGTGTTATTGTCTTGATTCAGTAGCTGTTGTTGAGTCCTCCCCCCCTGCAGACGGGCCGCCTGCTACACACATTCTCAATGAGGTTAGAACCTAATTTCTTACCATTTGGCCGCTTGCTCATGCTTCTGGGTGTTACAACCTCTTATTTCTCTTCCCTCTCAAATGGCTGGCTTTTATCATCTAACTACATTTATTTACTTAATTGTACTCATTTTATATGTCAAAAAATAGCTTCCGTGGGCTTTTATGCTTGATGGTTTTAGTTTCAGGAACTTTATGCCCTCTGATTTCACTTATATGATGATGTTCGTCATCCAGGCAGGTTTCATGCAACAAATGTGATAGCAGAATGTTGTTTAGTCGGTTAAATGATACATTTGATTTAGTGGTCCAGTTATTTGAAAGGTATGAATGGAAAAAGCAGAATAGGTGTAGGCCCCTCTGAGGTTTTATTTTGAACAATTAATGTAGAGCCCATGATAGTAAACAATGGTTTCCACTTCAGAGAGTCATGCAGTTGCAGTGTTGGTGCTCTTCAACAAATGAAAATTCCTTATAAGCTTTTTATACGTTTGATATATCTGTTCTAAATTCCAAATGAGCAGCTGTAATGGTTCATAATTCAGCATCAGGGTTTGAGGCCATTGCCACATTCGTTGTATAAATATGCTGAAACACTTTTCACATGCACTGTAAGTTGCTGTTACAAAACCGAAAATATTGTCATTAGTTTTAATTTTCATTGTAGAAATAAAGGCTGTAATAGAAGTTCACTGCTTCTAAGAGTAAATGCCATACACATGTTTGAAAATATACAGGTACATTGAAGAGTATGAATGGTGTTTCCATCTTAGAAGTTGGTGGTGGGTCATCTTGTTAGAACCTTTAAAAGGCAAAGGTTATAAAATTAGACATTAGGATTTGATGGTCAGTTCATAGGATGTAAAATGGCCAAATATCAACTATAGAGATTATTTCAGTACTGGCTGATGTTAATGTGACTTTAAGTGGCATATACCCCAATTCCCATTTCAACATTCTTCTATACAATTGTAAACTACCTGTTTGTAGCAAATGAAAAATTGATATTTGTAAAAACATTCCTTTTCTCTGCGTATATTAGTAGGGTTTGTAATTAACTTGAAATATAATGTATTTTATTATAGGAAGAGTTCAGGAAAGAAAATTAACGTATCATAAAATCACTGATTCTGGCTTGATTGTGACAGACCCAACTTTAATTGTAGACTGGATGTATTTTTAAATATTGACACAGTGTGTCCTGGCTTCACTTTCTGTCAGGATTCTGGGGTAATGTTTTTGTTTCCTTTTTTCACGCTTGCCTCATCTTGATTCAACCAGTTGCCGTGAGTAAGTATCCCGTTCACTTGCTTGTCTCCTCTCTTACCCACACTTTACAAAAGTGGAAGTGTTTTAGCTTTTGTAATAGCATGTGTGCAGTGGGATTTTGTGTGATTACAATCAGTTTCTCCAAGCAGTTTGTCACTTCTATAGCCCTTATAGCAGAAGCATGTAATATTAGAACTTACAAATGAGCAAATGTGTCGTCAAATTCCCCTGCAAGTATGTATATTTGTCCGAAATCAGTATTTTATTAAATTTTTTTTTCATATTGTGATGGACAGTCGAGATAAATGTCAGCATGCTTATATAATAGAAAAGTTCTGATGTTAGACTTATAGTGTGTTTAAATTCACTTTAATCCCCAGTATTCACAGGTTTTGTATTCTGATTGCTGTGACAAAAAGAAGACATTTTTTCGCTTAGTGTGGGGGTGGAGTCCAGCTGGGTCTGCTCGGCACAGCGGCCACTCATTGGCCTATTGTACCTGCCCTGGGTGATTATGATGATGGAGAATTTGGTGGAATGAAGATTGGCAGGGGAAACTGAAGTACTCGGAGAAAACCTGCCCCAGCGCCACTTTGTCCACCACAAATCTCACTTGACCAGACCTGGGATGGAACCTGGGCTGCCTCAGTGGGAAGCCAGCGACTAACCGCTTGAGCTATGGCGCGGCCCAAAAGAAGACATCAATATGAACATTGAAACGTGATTTTAATGATTTTTACCATTATATGAACCTTCCTCACAGTTCCATGAAACACCTTAGTATAGGAGCAGTGGTAATTATCACAAATTGTCCTGTTTGTAAGATGAAATATATCTGTAATGTACACTTCTACTTATGTTCTTCTTTACAAGCTTAACTGCACATTATTACAGAAATGTTGAGTGTATGTAAATCAACATGTCAGTTTTGGTGTCAGTATAAGAATTGTAAATATTAAATCAAGTAGGGATGTTGTTGTGCTTGGTGTTTGCTCCTGAGCAAACTGAGGAATGCATACTGAACTCTGCTTAAAGTGTTTTACTAGTCATAAAAATAAAAGTTACAGAACAGTCTAGAATACAGTTTCAGGTAAAATTGAAGGACAGTCAGCTTACAGAATGTACATACTTAAATTGATACTGCCACGTCAATGGTCAGAAATTAAGTGACCTATAAGGCTGTGCCATAGCTCAAGCGGTTAGTCACTGGCTTCCCACCATGGTGGCCCGGGTTCAATCCCGGGTCTGGTCAAGTGGGATTTATGGTGGACAAAGTGGCGCTGGGGCAGGTTTTCTCATAGTACTTCAGTTTCCCCTGCCAATCTTCATTCCACCAATTGCTCCACAATCACCCTCACCTATCTGGGGATGGTACAATAGGCCAGAAGTGGCCACAGTACAAAGGACTTAGTCCCACCCCACTAGCAATAAAAAAAGAAGTGACCTATAAGAACCATGATGGATACTGACGTTTTGGAGGGACATGCTGCCTCCATCTTCAAGGCCAACACCAAAGATTGAGGCACTATTTTTTTTCTGAAAGAATAACAACCCAGAAGACCACAATTTGAACAGTCATTGTCATGAAAATCTTGAAATTTACATGGACTGTAACAGCTTTTATGTTTCCTGTCAGATTAAAAAGCATGCCAAGATGGTGTCCTGGCACCACCCTAACTTGACTACAGCCCTCATAAATCTTTTACTTCTCTAGTGTGGCCACAACATAAATGCTTAATATTGTTTATGTCTGTGTGTGTGTGCCTACATACAAATTTAACTGAAATTTGTGAAACTTGCATTTTCTGTATAATAAGATGAAGTAACTCTTTCTAGATTAGTTCGCGCAAGGCACCGCTAGCCAAGATGGAAGACCTTGAGATGGAGCCATCGATTACAGCAGCTGTGACGGCTGATGTGTGACAGGCCTACCTCTGTGTAATGGATTCCTCCCACCTTTTCAGTTTGTGGCATCATTGTAGAGGGCACAGAACGCTTCCTTCCATTTTATTCATTGTGAATGCCATACCCAGTCCTTCCCAAACAGTACTGATGCTGTACTGTGCCCAGCTTGATGTAGGTAATGGTTTTGTTATCATTACTGAAATGGGTATGTTGCTGTTGCATACATTGTATTTATTTGAACATTCCATTCTTTTAATGAACAGTGACTATGAAGTTATTTCTGTTAATTTTTATGTTCCAGAGCAGCTTAATTTTAAAAATAATTTGCCAAATCGCTACTGTGCATGATATGGCTCTCGCTAAACCTAAACTTACCTAGAGCTTTTTTTGCTGGTAGGGAAGGGAATAGGTAATTTTTACTGATGAAGGCAGCAGATACCTTTGTAAAATATTAAGAAAACAGTATTTTTTTTTTGTATTTAGTAATGGATGCTATATATATTTTTTAATGCATAGAATTTTATTTGTGCAAGTTTTATGACTTTTTATATAAGGCAAAGTTCTTATCGGTTCACACTGTTACCATGTTATGGTACAGATTTGGTTACTGAAATTTTTAAATTTCTTAAATGCCATAGATTCTTCAGTTTGAGAAAACGTGGGAATTTTGGTGAAGGTTGATTTTTAAACAGAAATATTGCATACCTTTTCATACGTATAAGTGTATGACTGCAAGTCTGTGTGTCTATATGTATAAGTATGTGCAAGAATGTGTGTTGAAAGTGATTTCATGTGATCACTTTCCTGAAGTTTATATTTTACATTTTCCTAAATGCTGTAATTTTTTATTCTGAAATGTTTGTGCCAGGCATGTTGTTCTCTTTTCTGTTGTTCTTCAGTTATATTTTATTGAACTGGCCATTGTAGAGTGTATATTAGTATACAGTAAACATGTGAACTGTAAAAGCATCACTTCCAATTGATCCATTGAAAGAAATGGAAATAAAGATTTTTTCTTTTTTATATAATTTATGATTTATTCACAGTATCCATGTGATTAACAACTTAATGGAAATTATTTTTCCAGGGGTACTCCCTTTAAATTAATGTTAAGTTCTGATTACCACCACATATACCTTTGTAGGTACTGCCTTCCCCCCCATCGCCCCTTTTCCAATAACATTCCAATTTGTAGTCAGCTGTCAGTCATTTCAGACAGTGGAAGACATCACTAATGAAATGAATGATTTAAAGGTGATACCACATCCTTTAAACAGTGCTTCAAAAGTGGGAGAGGTGCATTGCCATGCAAGGTGACTGTTTTAAAGGGGATAGATAATATTCTGTGAGCTATAAATAGAGGAAGATATTCACAGATTTTGGGAACATGTCAGACTGCCCCCTCTCTTGTCATCAATTATGGGTGATCATTTCCCATTCATCAGTACATACTTTCTGTTATTGATACTAACTCCAAAGTATATGGAACTTACATTTCAATCATAAATTATTCACCAAGAGCATAAAATTTGACAAATTAAAATTACTTTTATCAATTTCACAACCATTTTTATATTGAAATAGTATCACTGTTTACTTACTTACGGTGCTGAGCCCTTCTGGAGGAGCTGCAAATTCTGCAGCTACTCAATTTCCAAGCATTTTATGGAACCTGAAGGTTCATTACCGTGTTCACAAGAGCCCTACACTGGTCCATATCCTGAGCCAGAATAATCCAATCCATACCATCCCATCCTCTCTCTCTCTCAGATCCATTTTAATATTGTCCACCCACCTACGCCTTTGTCTTCCCAGTGGTCCCTTTCCTTCTGGCTTTCCCACCAATATCCTATACACATTCCTCATCTCCCCCATTCGTGCTACATGCCCTGCCCACCTCATCCTCCTTCACTTCATCATTTTAATTATACTTGGAGAAGAGTACAAGTTATGAAGCTCCTCATTGTGCAGTTTTCTCCAACCTCCTGTCACCTCATAGTATCACTGTTTACAGACTTGCAAAACTGTGTGATATAACATACACAGTTTACAACTTCACAATGTAAATTATTATTTTAATATGTATGATAAATATTGTTGTAAACTTAATAGTTCTAATACTACCTACCTACCTACCACTCGGCGCTACAGCCCTGGGTGTGCCTTGGCCTCCTCTACAGCCAGTCTCCACGACCAATGCAGGCTGCTATAGGAATGGACCCACACATGATGACCCAAGGCTGGTTGTTACGTTTCTGAACAAAATTCTTTTTACAGGATGAGGTTGTTGGCCTCATGCTTAACCCCCAACCTGGAGGACCAGGGTCTCTCTCTTAGTCTGGACTCTATCCTTTGACCTTTCTGGCATGGGTGATCCTACCGGTAGTTAAACTACTGCTGGCATAGCTCTCCAGGTCACAGGGTCACACAAGCCCCACCACCACAACAAGGTGGAGACATCTTTGGAGGGAATAGTTCTAATAATTGGTGTAAACAACCCTTGAAGATGGTCAATTAATATAAAAATATATGTGGAAAACTGCTCAGTTTTTGTTGTTTCATAATAACTGTCACAACTGTCACCTTGAAATCAAGAGGTAAGTTGTTTAATGGTGGACATTCTGGCAGTAACTACAATGACATGGGTTCACTCCCAGGTTAGTTCATGTGGGATCTGTGGGACACATTTTCTGCAAGTACTTTGGTTTCCTGTGGCAACTGATATCAGATGCTCTGTTTCCCCCATACATTGTCTGAGTTTTGTACCAGAGGACTCTCTCACCCAACCCTGAATATAAAAAGAAAAGTCTACGCTACTGAAGAGATATCTGGCCCCTGGTTTCATTACTAGTTGGAATTATGTTACTGTTTGCTCTAGCTGTTGAGAATTTTACCGACTTTCTTTGAGATCTCTGTCTGTTCAGAATTGATGGTGACAGTTCGGGTTTGCTCTTCTGGTAGACTGGTTATTAAACTGTTCAACATGTTTGCTTATTCAGAGTTACTAACATTAACTGGAGTTCAAAACTCGACGCTTAAAGCTTAAAGCAATCCTTAGCCTACAGTATGGGTGCCAGATGAAAGTTGAAATTATTATTGTTGATGATTCATGTTGTTTGTACTGTGTGGATCTGGGAAGGGTTGCTGTCGTATTGTATATAATGTTGTCTCCGAAATGTCAACAAAACAACCCACACCCACAAGATGCAAAGATTGAAGAATGAACATCGAGATAGTAAAAAATCGTTAAATGTATACACACATCCACCGGGTGTAAAGCCTCAAAAGCTGACTCAGTACTAACTACAAGCCATTATAAGTCCTGAAGAAAACTAAGCTCGAATGATCACTACCTTCACTAACTGACACAAGGTCCAAAGCGGCTCAGAAAATTCTTCAGATTCTTCAAATTCGTTCCGTTTTAAAGGCGAGGGCACACCAAGGAAACTGGCAACAGCAATGTAACCTCAATTTCTGAGAATTGTTATCAGCCTGAGTTCAACAAATGGTACTCAATGTAGCAGCGCAAATTGAAACGGAAAGGCAGTTGTCGGAAATTGTGGCAGCGTCGCCGTTGCCAGTTTCTTTAATTCTTTAATTCTTTAATGCTTTAATGTGCCCTTTCCCTAAGAGTTCCGGAAGTTCACTACGTGGCAGTACAATCAACGATAGGTTGTCCTACCATCTGTTGGGACTTTGTGGAAATATTTGAAGTACGTTCTTATCGCTTCTGATCGTTCTCATATCTTACGATTGCTTTGGCTCGTCTGTCGGTATAAATGAAATATAGGCAGTACGGCTGTAATTTTAGAGTTTGCCAGAACTGACTAACTTGTAATTTGATTAATGAAATGGAAATTTGGCTGTAATAACGTACGTAATGTACAGAGATGTGAAACAAGTTCATGAATTCATGAATTAGGACACAGTTCCTCGCTTCATCGCTAGGGGAGCGAGGGGTGATGGAAACTCGCCGGCTTTCGGCAAAGGAAAGGACGGTAACCGCATTACATGTAAACAGTTAGGTGGCGGAGGTGGTTGGGTTGGTTAATACTCGTTCATTTTTATTTGAAATGAGCGATCATGGTTGCATACATCTGAATAATTTTAAAGCTGCAAAAGGGATACAGCCGTACCGAATAATTCACGCATATTTTGTTGCGTGTACAACAGCTGAGGCTCGAAGTAGAAAGGTGTGTGTCCGTCTTGAACTTGGCCATTTAACATTTATCGCTGTCATTTGGACAGTAGAATGCAATGAAATTAATATCAGTAATAGTTTGTTATGTTCATATAGGTAGTCGCTTTGAAAATGGTGAGTATGACTGGTACTTCTCAATACTTTGGCTCACTGGACCGAACGTCGCAGTAGAATTGTTTGCGCTCATGGAAGTCCTGGGTTCAGGCTTCGACCCCTAGAAATGCTGTCATGGCCAAGATTTATCGTGGTTTATCTCAGTCCCTACAAGCGAATGACGGCAATAATACCTCAAATTTAGCCACGATCTCTCTCTCCAAATCCCTTCCAATTCGCTATTCAGTAATCCAGTGACATGTAATCTGAACTTTTGACATCATCATTAAATAAATCGTAAATAAAGCAAATTATTAACGGAATTTGAATGTCTTTCTAAAACCAAGTTTTGCTTGTGTATTCATGTGTTTCAGTGATACTAGTATTACTTTTGTTTCAGGCCTTTGCGTGTTTTTGTCACATATGCAACAGTATTGGATCACGCCTACACTCATGTCTCCACTGCATTTTTTTCGGCTGTTATGTTGGTGGACATATTCAAGAGCATGCCAAACTCAAGAAACACTTCTTAGGTATGGACAGACAAAAGTAAAATTCTGTTATTTGATTAGTTATTATGCTTGATACAGATTTTGATTCTCACCATACTGGAGCACACTTACCAGGCCACATTTCAACTATTTCTTGTTAGACCCAATTTATTTGAAGTGATAACATTTGTTATTTGAACCTTTTGCTTATACAATACCCATATATACTCATACTGAATGTCATGGTCAAGTGGTAGTAATCCTTTATATTCTTGAAGTTCAGGGATGAAGTCTTGGCCTGGAGACTGACTGGCATGATGGAGGTTTTTATAACGCAAAGTTCTCATATTTAAGGACTGATGAATTAATGTTCTTAAAAGAATGACATTGCGGGCACATGGTAGTGTAGTTGGTTGAAGTGCTATGCTACAAACCGGAATGTTTCAGGTTCAAGTCTTGATGAGGTCATTGGATTTTTTTCAGTTGACCTAATCCTTCCAGCCACACTGTGGCCCCGGGGTCGACTCAGGCTCTAACAGAAATTAAATAATTTTCCTGGGGAGTAAAGCGTGGCCAGCGCGTAAGGCTGACAACCTTACCGCCATCTGTGAGCTGATTGTCTAGATAATGTGGGACCCTCAGCATCTCACAACCCTATGGGCCTTCACAGCCTGGTACAGGGATAGCTTTACTTTTTACTTTTTTAAAAGACTGAAATTCATGCTTCATATCTATAAACCTTGAAGTATGGAACATACATACAAATTTCAAACATTGTATTCTTTGAAGAGTTTAATCTTCTGGGATATAATACCATGTAGTCAGGTGAAAGTTAGGCGATGTTTGAGAGGAACATATCACCTCCATCTTTAGGGTTGAAGAGTAAGCAAAGTAAGGAATCGCTGTGAAGCAAGTACTGAGCAGAGCCTGCAAAAGGTAATCCAAACAAGAAATGGACAAGAAGGAGGCAGGATTCGGAGTGTGATATCCTCTTCATGCTGGTTTCTTGCTTGACGTACCCTTCAATGCTGAGGGGGTAATAAATCCTCCAAAACACTGATTGTCTTTCACTGGACTACACAGTGTTATGAACCAGAAGATAGAAGTCTTCATATCCATCATTGTGAGAACCTCAATTCCAACACTGTATTCTTCATCTTACAATTTGCCTTTGTTTTATCTCGATGCATTTTTTTATCAGACAGTTAAATGTGTGTAAAGAACATTTTCCTTTTCAGCTGTCGACCTTGCATATGGAGCAGTATTGTGCTTCCAGTGTGGTGATTATGTATATGACCAAGAACTGGTAGCAGTAGCACATGAACATCGACTGAAGGCAGCAAAGTCACTTGGCATGCCAGTTGTCTATCAATTTTGGGAACCAAGTCATCGTGAAATAGAACTCCTTCGAAGAAATCCACGCAGAAGGAAACTAATTGAAAATACTACAATAGGTGAGATGGGTATGAGATCTTAAGTTTCATGGTGACTGAATAAATTTCCTCAACCAATTGTGTGAAATGTTTTTATAGGAGCTGTGATGTGGTCAAGTGTTTAGCATCCTCTTCTGGTGTTCAGAGTTGCTCTGGTTTTATCCCAGCTGTTGTCACTAATATTAAAATATAAAGTAATATATTATATAACAGTGACAACCAGTGACCCAGTTCAGAAAACATGCATATTAAATTGCCTAAGAAATCAGACAGTATCAAACTTGTTATCTGTGCCAAATCCTAATTAAATAATTAGTAGAATTTTAATGTTCAGTGCTGCAAATACTGTGCTAATACTGTGTAAAACTTGGTCTCCGATATTAAGGGAAGAAAACAGACTGTGGGTAATTGTGAGCAGGGTGCTGAGGAGAATATTTGGACTGAAGAGAGATAAAACAATAGGAGGTCTGAGATAGTTGCATAATGAGGAGCTTCATAACCCCTACTTTTCACTAAATACAATTAGAATGATCAAGTCATGAGGATGAGATGGGCAGGGCATAGGAAAGGAGTTATGGTAGGAAAGTCTAAAGGAAAGAACTACTAGGAAGATTTAGTTATAGCTGGGGGCATGCTGTTAAAATAGAGAAATAGGATGGGGCGTATGTGAACTGAATTCATCTGGCTGAAATTAGGGATACATGGTGGCCTCTTGTGAACACAGTAATGATGCTTTGGGTTCTGTAACATGTGGGGTATATCTTAAGTGTCTGAATGACTATTGGCCTCTCAAAAAGCAGTTAGCTCCATGGTGTTAGTTATGCAATTTATTCTTTTGAGATGCATTTTCAGTGTACATCAACATTTTGAAAATCTCTTAATACTGATCATTGTTGCATACTGAACTTATACATTCTTCACATTTACTGTATTGTGCACTTAATTTGTTTAGCATTTGATGAATTTCGCACAGATTATGGTGTGCAGGTTTAGGGAACTTTTGACATGAGCATAGCACAGTTTTTTGGTACTGTCGGGAAATTCTAGAATTGGTTTTCATCTTATTGCTGGCACATGTTCATTCTTATGTGACTTGGAAGTTGCCTTTAAAACACATTCGTCCTTTGGTATTAATGCATAATTTTTTTTAGGTCTCCGTGGTCTTCTTAATTTAGGAAACACATGCTTCATGAATTGCATCGTACAGGCTCTCATTCATACGCCACTTCTTCGAGATTTCTTCCTTGCTGACCGTCATCTGTGTCAGTTTCAAGATGAACCTGGCCGCTGCCTTGTGTGTGAAGTGTCCAGACTCTTCCAGGAAGTACGTTAATAATATTTAAAATATGTACTGAATAAGCATTTGCACCTAAAATTACCATGAAAGTTGGTGTAAAGGTAATTCTTTGGATGTGCATTTAGGAACTATGGGGTTTGAGTTTCAGCCAGATTATTGATTATCCAGAGTTGGGTATTTCATGATTTTTCTCTTTTCAGATGAATGTTATAGTACCATCAAATGCTGACATACAATTTATGATTCTTCCACCTCACTGAGTGCTCTATAATTCCTATAGTTAGAGCATCATCTTAATATAATTTAAGAATAATACATCAACCATTTATAAATGCTAATTTCTCTAAAAATCATATACTACTACCTTTACAAAATTCTGTCTCAACAGAAAAATAAAGCAGTTTTATCTGTGAGAATTACAGATGCTGTCCTTTCAATGGTAAATATTTTCTTCACATGCTTTCAACCCTTTATTGATTTATTTTAATGCTTATACCAAAGAGACGAGTGTCACACAAAATTGTTCATTGACACTTCCAACATATTGATGGACTTTTTAAGAATGTTAAGAAATGTTTTGTCAGTAGGTTACCTTTATATTGTGACGTACCTATCACGTAACTGTTTTCTGTGTTGTCCGTGCCGAGGCTAAATAAGGAGCAGCGAACACTATTCAGTGAGTGAGGATTGAGCCAGTTACGAGTGAGTATTGAGTGAGTTACTAGAGATTAACGAGTCAGTTGCAGTCTAGCATTCGCTGGAGTGTATGGAAACAGGAGACGTATTTGTGATACTGCCCATGGCAGTAATTGTGAGAGTGAGTGGAATAAATTCACTATACCCAATATGGCGTGAAGTTATTTGTCACATGACATACACCCAACACGTGACAATATTTTTCTCACCCACTTCAGCCACGTGCTGGTATCTTAAGTAGGCACACCTAAATGCACTAACTAACTTCTAGAGAAGCTGATTGTCACTCAGGTAGTCAATAAGTTCTCTGCCGAATTCATGATTCTATTTTCCAACACTCAGAGAAGTGCCACTAAATAAATCCAGATTTAAGTGCTGTTTAATCAGTGAAACCCGACCTTAAATAAATCTAATTTCTGAGCATAATTGCATGGTTTGTGTGTTACAGTTCTATTCTGGTAATAAGGCCCCATTAACGCTGCATCGCCTGCTTCATCTCATTTGGACACATGCGCGTCACCTGGCAGGCTATGAACAGCAAGATGCGCATGAATTCTTCATTGCTGCATTAGATGTGATGCACCGCCACTGTAAAGAATCCAGCCCCCTTCCAACTACAAATCCACACCATTGTAATTGCATTATTGACCAGATCTTCACTGGAGGACTCCAGTCTGATGTTGTATGCCAAGCTTGCAAGTGAGTATTTCAGGACAGTCACGTGGTTGAATTTTAATGCCTTGCATATCAGGTAGTTTTTTACAAAGAATATGCAGCTGTTTTAACCCTTCAGTTATGCAGGAGATTTAATTCCTACTCACTCCTTGGGACGGAAGATATTTAAACATTTAAAACAGTAAATGCAACATTTCACTTAAAGTATAATAATTAGGGAAAAACTGGAGTTTTGTTTTTCTAATTTTCATATTACATTCAGAAATGTTTATAGAATCAGTGTATTCATCCACACTGCTTTCATATTATTTTTAGGCACAGTAAGCCTATAAAAATTAGGAATAAAATTCAGCTCAGTGTATTAGTCATGAAAGCATTCTATACAGAGTCCTATGTCACATGTGTCACCCCAATACGCAGTTTTTGACACACAAGACACTGTTTCTATGATCTTGATTTTTTGCAGTTGCTGAAATCTTGCTAATAAAATTTCTTTCTCTTAAATGGGGCACTATTTTGTCTGACAAATATCAACCCGCCACTTTGCGTTCTACAGCATTAGCAAATTTCACAAAGAGTCCCTCAGTTCACCAAATTCTGATTGACAATCGATCTGTTCTTTTCCTCGAGTTATTCCTCTATGTTATCATTGCGTTCAGAAATTTTCCTTTTCTCCCTTACAGTTTTGCATATTCTTCCAGTGTACGTTCACAGTTTTCTTGATTCTGCCATTTACCACAGAAGTGAGAAGAGCACAAATGTCCATTTTCGGTATCAATTTCCGAATCTGATAAAACTTTGTTCTGATTCACTTTGAAGTAAATATATTGTGACGTGTTGTACCAAGGTCAACACCTTCCCCCATCCCCAGCGGTGACGTAGCAGGTGAGTCAGCGCTCTCCCCCCCTCCTCCCCACACTGTGATGCGGCACTGCTTCCTGCTTGTCATGACGCAACACAACTGGCCGCTTCGCTGCTCATGGCTGGCCTTAGCTGCTAAAACCAGACTGTGTGATGTGTATTTATAGAACAAAGGAGAATTCATAATATTCATGTAGAGGACTCTTTACTGTTTGCTACATACTGGTTATAACACAATTCTTAGAGTCAACATCACATCTCAAAGTCCTACATTCCCCATGTGGTTTCTTGTTGTTACAAATTCCAATCTAGAAGCAGCACTGGTCAGAATATGCCTAAAGAGATTCAACTTTTCATTCGATCAACATTCAGGACAGCACAGAGTATAAGCCTAACATACAGTAAAACTTGGTTATAGCAACATCGGTTTCTGTGACACCTTGTCTATTGCATACAATATTCAATGGTACGAACTTATTCCTCATAAAGCAACTGTTTTTATACCTTGCTTAGTACGACATGCACAAATGCATCAACCTCGTATGTAACGTCATTTTCATTCCTGAATTTCTCTGATATCGTGGGAAAGTTCAATGTGTCTGTCCACCCTCACTTTCTCTACTTGCTGACGTGACTGTCCTGGAAGAATACGACCGCGGGCTGCAAGAGGAGCGTGGGTTTTATGCGAAAACAAGGGTGTGGGGTGGGACTGCGTGAATAGTGCAAGAGGACGCGGCAGGTTGTTAACTGCATTCCTTTCCTAGAATCTCGTCTAACAGGACCTCACATTGTCTACTTACCCTATAGTGTTCCTGCCTAAACCCAGAGAAGTGCAGTAGCGTAAACATGGCAATGAAAAGGAAAGTTTTAAGCATTGAAGAGAAAGTTAAAGTGATTCGTGAAATATTGTGTGTATTGTCAGTGAAAAGCGCTGTAATATGTCTTTGATAGTACACATTTGGGAAATTCCACGTTAATGTTATGTTAGTCTGTACTTAACTACGTATTTCACTAAAAAATGCAACATTTTAACTCGGTTTTTGGTAGATTTTTACGTGACTAACATAAGACTACTGTGGAAGTGCCCATTTCGGTTACAACGACATTCGTTTATAACGACACTATTTTTAGGTCCCTTTGATGACGTTATAACCAAGTTCTACTGTATTTAGTTCATAAGAATTTCCTAAGGTGGAGACAGGTTTGTATCATAATAAGCGCACCAACTGGTAAAGTAGAAAAACTTTTCAAATAATTCAAATGTATTACAACGGCCACGGGAAGTTCAAAGTGGGACAACATATTTATAAAATGATAGCCTACAATTTCCTCTTTAATCTCATACCAAAATAATTACTTTATGTGAAAAATAACAGTTCAAAGTGCAAGCTGAACCTTACCGCTGCACTACACCTGCTGTGTATGTTGGATGGCAACATGACAGAAACTGCTGGCATGCCATGTACAGACTACAGCATTTAAGTGTTAAAAAGAATTATACTGTGACTTTTCATTATGCCTTTAATTTGGTGGCAGTATTCTATTAAGATTGGAGCTCCAACAGATACATTAAATTTTGTAAAAAGAGATTACAGTGAAACAACCTCATGATCAGTGTCTGTTTAATTAATTTTAAGAAATGTAATTCTCGTGGCTCACAAATTTAAATGCATATTCATGTCATCTTTAAATGGTTAAATATGTTATCACATGTTAGTGACTAGACACGAGATTTGGATCGGTAGTTGGGTTTATTGAATGCTTATAACTTATAACTACAGTTATCTATAAGAGTGTCACTGATCTACCCTCTCTGTGAATAACTCCTGCAAACACTAAGTCTTCTGTGTGTTCCCCAGTCCTTGCATGGTAGCGAGACTTTAACTCATGACTCACTACTAACTGTTGACTTAGGCCGCGCCATAGCTCAAGTGGTTAGTCACTGGCTTCCTACCATGGTGGCCCGGGTTCGATCCCGGTTCTGGTCAAGTGGGATTGTGGTGGACAAAGTGGCGCTGGGGCGGGGTTT